>NW_003307617.1:1574-2375 GCF_000143455.1 Volvox carteri f. nagariensis
TCAAGGCCGCCGCATGCGTACATACATTTCGTTGACGCGAGAGCATGTTTGTACTTGCCCCCTTACACACGCTCCTTATGTAAGGAGCCCAAGTGCGGCCTGGCAGTATGTAGATGCAACCTGGAGAACCCCAAGCAACCAGACGCTTTCTCCAGCCCAATACAATATTCTGGCTCCTATTAAAGGGAAAGAAACCCGATTGCAGCTGGTTGTATCATCCATCCAGCTCCCTGCATGTCTGTTGGACCATGACCATCTTGCAGTTCCACAGCCGCAAACTCAAATGGTATGCATGGACTCCCAGCCGGTGGCTGAGCCTGCATGCCACGCAAGGTGATGATGGCAGCACAGCTAAGGCTTGGTACGTACCTGTATGCATGGCATGGGGATCGTGGGTGGAGGATACACCTGCCGGTGCAGGATTACACATGGCTCCCTGACTGGGTATGCAAGATCCAAGATACCGTCCTGGCTAGTAGTCTGGATCATAAAGTGTAATGTGCTGTGCAAAGCCCCGCATAACAGCCCCGCACGGCAGGCCTTGTGCCTGTGCTTGATGATATTGGATTCCCCCCAACAGCCAACTGGAGTTGCACACCTGCACCCAGTTCCAAGCATGTGATCTCATTCCAGCATTGCAGGCACCTGGACGAGCGGCCAACCTGTCGCAGTGCACCGCAGCAAGAGGACTGCGCCCAGGGCCTGTTGACATCACCCAGTTTCCATCTGGGGACCTCCTGTGTGTGAGACAGATGTGATTCCACTACACGACCATGATGTCGAAGCTAGGCACAGCACGCC
>NW_003307617.1:2993-10419 GCF_000143455.1 Volvox carteri f. nagariensis
CAGCGTACACCGCCACACCCAGCTGTGCCCGTGCAGCAGGCCTCAGTCCTGCTCGCTCCTAATTAGCCGCTACTTCTGCATGAATGCGGCATCATCAAGGCCGCCGCATGCGTACATACATTTCGTTGACGCGAGAGCATGTTTGTACTTGCCCCCTTACACACGCTTAAGGAGCCCTAGTGCGGCCTGGCAGTATGTAGATGCAACCTGGAGAACCCCAAGCAACCAGACGCTTTCTCCAGCCCAATACAATATTCTGGCTCCTATTAAAGGGAAAGAAACCCGATTGCAGCTGGTTGTATCATCCATCCAGCTCCCTGCATGTCTGTTGGACCATGACCATCTTGCAGTTCCACAGCCGCAAACTCAAATGGTATGCATGGACTCCCAGCCGGTGGCTGAGCCTGCATGCCACGCAAGGTGATGATGGCAGCACAGCTAAGGCTTGGTACGTACCTGTATGCATGGCATGGGGATCGTGGGTGGAGGATACACCTGCCGGTGCAGGATTACACATGGCTCCCTGACTGGGTATGCAAGATCCAAGATACCGTCCTGGCTAGTAGTCTGGATCATAAAGAGTAATGTGCTGTGCAACGCCCCGCATAACAGCCCCGCACGGCAGGCCTTGTGCCTGTGCTTGATGATATTGGATTCCCCCCAACAGCCAACTGGAGTTGCACACCTGCACCCAGTTCCAAGCATGTGATCTCATTCCAGCATTGCAGGCACTTGGACGAGCGGCCAACCTGTCGCAGTGCACCGCAGCAAGAGGACTGCGCCCAGGGCCTGATGACATCACCCAGTTTCGATCTGGGGACCTCCTGTGTGTGAGACAGATGTGATTCCACTACACCATGATGTCGAAGCTAGGCACAGCACGCCCCAGCATCCGCTCTCCGGCGCTATAGGCTTACACAACATCACGCACACCCACTTACACCCACTTACACACACAGGCACAGGCACAGGCGTCATGTTTCACGCACAGCGTACACCGCCACACCCAGCTGTGCCCGTGCAGCAGGCCTCAGTCCTGCTCGCTCCTAATTAGCCGCTACTTCTGCATGAATGCGGCATCATCAAGGCCGCCGCATGCGTACATACATTTCGTTGACGCGAGAGCATGTTTGTACTTGCCCCCTTACACACGCTCTAAGGAGCCCTAGTGCGGCCTGGCAGTATGTAGATGCAACCTGGAGAACCCCAAGCAACCAGACGCTTTCTCCAGCCCAATACAATATTCTGGCTCCTATTAAAGGGAAAGAAACCCGATTGCAGCTGGTTGTATCATCCATCCAGCTCCCTGCATGTCTGTTGGACCATGACCATCTTGCAGTTCCACAGCCGCAAACTCAAACGGTATGCATGGACTCCCAGCCGGTGGCTGAGCCTGCATGCCACGCAAGGTGATGATGGCAGCACAGCTAAGGCTTGGTACGTACCTGTATGCATGGCATGGGGATCGTGGGTGGAGGATACACCTGCCGGTGCAGGATTACACATGGCTCCCTGACTGGGTATGCAAGATCCAAGATACCGTCCTGGCTAGTAGTCTGGATCATAAAGAGTAATGTGCTGTGCAAAGCCCCGCATAACAGCCCCGCACGGCATGCCTTGTGCCTGTGCTTGATGATATTGGATTCCCCCCAACAGCCAACTGGAGTTGCACACCTGCACCCAGTTCCAAGCATGTGATCTCATTCCAGCATTGCAGGCACCTGGACGAGCGGCCAACCTGTCGCAGTGCACCGCAGCAAGAGGACTGCGCCCAGGGCCTGATGACATCACCCAGTTTTGATCTGGGGACCTCCTGTGTGTGAGACAGATGTGATTCCACTACACCATGATGTCATAGCTAGGCACAGCACGCCCCAGCATCCGCTCTCCGGCGCCCTAGCCTTACACAACATCACGCACACCCACTTACACCCACTTACACACACAGGCACAGGCACAGGCGTCATGTTTCACGCACAGCGTACACCGCCACACCCAGCTGTGCCCGTGCAGTAGGCCTCAGCCCTGCTCGCTCCTAATTAGCCGCTACTTCTGCATGAATGCGGCATCATCAAGGCTGCCGCATGCGTACATACATTTCGTTGACGCGAGAGCATGTTTGCACTTGCCCCCTTACACACGCTCCTTATGTAAGGAGCCCTAGTGCGGCCTGGCAGTATGTAGATGCAATCTGGAGAACCCCAAGCAACCAGACGCTTTCTCCAGCCCAATACAATATTCTGGCTCCTATTAAAGGGAAAGAAACCCGATTGCAGCTGGTTGTATCATCCATCCAGCTCCCTGCATGTCTGTTGGACCATGACCATCTTGCAGTTCCACAGCCGCAAACTCAAACGGTATGCATGGACTCCCAGCCGGTGGCTGAGCCTGCATGCCACGCAAGGTGATGATGGCAGCACAGCTAAGGCTTGGTACGTACCTGTATGCATGGCATGGGGATCGTGGGTGGAGGATACACCTGCCGGTGCAGGATTACACATGGCTCCCTGACTGGGTATGCAAGATCCAAGATACCGTCCTGGCTAGTAGTCTGGATCATAAAGAGTAATGTGCTGTGCAAAGCCCCGCATAACAGCCCCGCACGGCATGCCTTGTGCCTGTGCTTGATGATATTGGATTCCCCCCAACAGCCAACTGGAGTTGCACACCTGCACCCAGTTCCAAGCATGTGATCTCATTCCAGCATTGCAGGCACCTGGACGAGCGGCCAACCTGTCGCAGTGCACCGCAGCAAGAGGACTGCGCCCAGGGCCTGATGACATCACCCAGTTTTGATCTGGGGACCTCCTGTGTGTGAGACAGATGTGATTCCACTACACCATGATGTCATAGCTAGGCACAGCACGCCCCAGCATCCGCTCTCCGGCGCCCTAGCCTTACACAACATCACGCACACCCACTTACACCCACTTACACACACAGGCACAGGCACAGGCGTCATGTTTCACGCACAGCGTACACCGCCACACCCAGCTGTGCCCGTGCAGTAGGCCTCAGCCCTGCTCGCTCCTAATTAGCCGCTACTTCTGCATGAATGCGGCATCATCAAGGCTGCCGCATGCGTACATACATTTCGTTGACGCGAGAGCATGTTTGCACTTGCCCCCTTACACACGCTTAAGGAGCCCTAGTGCGGCCTGGCAGTATGTAGATGCAACCTGGAGAACCCCAAGCAACCAGACGCTTTCTCCAGCCCAATACAATATTCTGGCTCCTATTAAAGGGAAAGAAACCCGATTGCAGCTGGTTGTATCATCCATCCAGCTCCCTGCATGTCTGTTGGACCATGACCATCTTGCAGTTCCACAGCCGCAAACTCAAATGGTATGCATGGACTCCCAGCCGGTGGCTGAGCCTGCATGCCACGCAAGGTGATGATGGCAGCACAGCTAAGGCTTGGTACGTACCTGTATGCATGGCATGGGGATCGTGGGTGGAGGATACACCTGCCGGTGCAGGATTACACATGGCTCCCTGACTGGGTATGCAAGATCCAAGATACCGTCCTGGCTAGTAGTCTGGATCATAAAGAGTAATGTGCTGTGCAAAGCCCCACATAACAGCCCCGCACGGCAGGCCTTGTGCCTGTGCTTGATGATATTGGATTCCCCCCAACAGCCAATTGGAGTTGCACACCTGCACCCAGTTCCAAGCATGTGATCTCATTCCAGCATTGCAGGCACCTGGACGAGCGGCCAACCTGTCGCAGTGCACCGCAGCAAGAGGACTGCGCCCAGGGCCTGTTGACATCACCCAGTTTCGATCTGGGGACCTCCTGTGTGTGAGACAGATGTGATTCCACTACACCATGATGTCGAAGCTAGGCACAGCACGCCCCAGCATCCGCTCTCCGGCGCCCTAGCCTTACACAACATCACGCACACCCACTTACACCCACTTACACACACAGACACAGGCACAGGCGTCATGTTTCACGCACAGCGTACACCGCCACACCCAGCTGTGCCCGTGCAGCAGGCCTCAGTCCTGCTCGCTCCTAATTAGCCGCTACTTCTGCATGAATGCAGCATCATCAAGGCCGCCGCATGCGTACATACATTTCGTTGACGCGAGAGCATGTTTGCACTTGCCCCCTTACACACGCTCCTTATGTAAGGAGCCCTAGTGCGGCCTGGCAGTATGTAGATGCAACCTGGAGAACCCGAAGCAACCAGACGCTTTCTCCAGCCCAATACAATATTCTGGCTCCTATTAAAGGGAAAGAAACCCGATTGCAGCTGGTTGTATCATCCATCCAGCTCCCTGCATGTCTGTTGGACCATGACCATCTTGCAGTTCCACAGCCGCAAACTCAAACGGTATGCATGGACTCCCAGCCGGTGGCTGAGCCTGCATGCCACGCAAGGTGATGATGGCAGCACAGCTAAGGCTTGGTACGTACCTGTATGCATGGCATGGGGATCGTGGGTGGAGGATACACCTGCCGGTGCAGGATTACACATGGCTCCCTGACTGGGTATGCAAGATCCAAGATACCGTCCTGGCTAGTAGTCTGGATCATAAAGAGTAATGTGCTGTGCAAAGCCCCGCATAACAGCCCCGCACGGCAGGCCTTGTGCCTGTGCTTGATGATATTGGATTCCCCCCAACAGCCAACTGGAGTTGCACACCTGCACCCAGTTCCAAGCATGTGATCTCATTCCAGCATTGCAGGCACCTGGACGAGCGGCCAACCTGTCGCAGTGCACCGCAGCAAGAGGACTTCGCCCAGGGCCTGATGACATCACCCAGTTTCGATCTGGGGACCTCCTGTGTGTGAGACAGATGTGATTCCACTACACCATGATGTCGAAGCTAGGCACAGCACGCCCCAGCATCCGCTCTCCGGCGCCCTAGCCTTACACAACATCACGCACACCCACTTACACCCACTTACACACACAGACACAGGCACAGGCGTCATGTTTCACGCACAGCGTACACCGCCACACCCAGCTGTGCCCGTGCAGCAGGCCTCAGTCCTGCTCGCTCCTAATTAGCCGCTACTTCTGCATGAATGCAGCATCATCAAGGCCACCGCATGCATACATACATTTCGTTGACACGAGAGCATGTTTGCACTTGCCCCCTTACACACGCTCCTTATGTAAGGAGCCCTAGTGCGGCCTGGCAGTATGTAGATGCAATCTGGAGAACCCCAAGCAACCAGACGCTTTCTCCAGCCCAATACAATATTCTGGCTCCTATTAATGCCGTACGTGTCAGGTCTGTACGTCGGGTAAGGTTGAGGATGAATATCATGTGCTTATGGAGTGTGAGGCGTATACTGAGTTGCGTAATAGGTTTCTGATTAACGTTGAAGATACTGATATGCGCAAGGTATTTCTTAATACCAATCCGAGGAAAATCGCTACTTTCCTTACTGAGGTTTTTGATGAGCGTCAACAGCGTGCTCTGGAGCCTCACGGCTCGTGAGGGCACCCGCCGCGTCGGCGGCGGAAATACTGTAAACACACTCACACACACACACACACATTAAAGGGAAAGAAACCCGATTGCAGCTGGTTGTATCATCCATCCAGCTCCCTGCATGTCTGTTGGACCATGACCATCTTGCAGTTCCACAGCCGCAAACTCAAACGGTATGCATGGACTCCCAGCCGGTGGCTGAGCCTGCATGCCACGCAAGGTGATGATGGCAGCACAGCTAAGGCTTGGTATGTACCTGTATGCATGGCATGGGGATCGTGGGTGGAGGATACACCTGCCGGTGCAGGATTACACATGGCTCCCTGACTGGGTATGCAAGATCCAAGATACCGTCCTGGCTAGTAGTCTGGATCATAAAGAGTAATGTGCTGTGCAAAGCCCCGCATAACAGCCCCGCACGGCAGGCCTTGTGCCTGTGCTTGATGATATTGGATTCCCCCCAACAGCCAACTGGAGTTGCACACCTGCACCCAGTTCCAAGCATGTGAGCTCATTCCAGCATTGCAGGCACCTGGACGAGCGGCCAACCTGTCGCATGCACGATGTGTTCCACGTCTCCAAACTGAGAGCCTACAAGGCTGTCAGCAACACGCTGCCCCCACCTGCCATCTCTGCAGCTGAGGGCGAACCCCTACTTGTGGTACATGGACGAAATCCACGCCCACCGGCAGTCTCACAGCAGATGCCGCATCATCATGGAGTATCTCGTATGGTGGCACAAACTGTTTCCCGAGTATGACTCCTGGGAATCCACAAAGGACTGCAACCAAGGTTGCCCCGATGCAGTTCGTGCATGCCTGCGTGCTTAAGGCACGCCACTGCTATACACGTCTATCCCACTCATGGGGCCTCGATGTTGGGTTTACAGTCAGGAAATGTAACACTGCTAAGGCAGAAGCCCAACGGTCATCTCTACCAACGGTAAGCCTGTGAATATTAATAACTCTTACTACCAACCGGTATTTGTCAATACCACAACTATCGGACTCTGAAATCTTACTGTACTTCTGTGTTACTTCACTGGGCATGTACCGGTTATGGACGGGCTTTGTGTAGCAAGCTACATTTACCTTTTAGAATATTAAAGCTTAATCACATTAACGGTAAGTTACTGAAATTACGAACCGTACTCATTAACTGTACGAACTTACTTTTGTCATGCTGACACAACGTAGTGTACGACATTCGCACTACAGTAAGACTCCAGCAATTGAGATGGAGGCAGGTGGGCCGCATTTAAGCCACCCTCGTGAAGTGCTTCGGCAAGAAACTTTCATATCATTAATAAATAATATGATTCATTATATTAGTGTTCGGAGTTCGAGACTCTGCTGTCACCATTCCCTAAGGCACTGATTGGGTGGGTAACCCATGGGTTACCCATCGGTTACCCACCTTCAACCCCCCGTAGCCCATATAAATAAAATGTACATGTTGAACCTACAGTATCCCGGTAGCTCGGGAAGCATCGTTCGCCAATATGAATTAAAGGCCTCTAACGCTACAGGAAAATTTTAGTAGAAGATTTAGAACTATGTATGTATTCAGTTCTAGCGTTTGTTCCCGCTTTGAGGGCATGAAACTCCCGTGCCGTATTATTGTCCCTAATAAGATTATTCATTCGCATTCATACAGTTCGAAGTGGATTGGGGAACGCAATTTAGCTTGAAATCCATTGTGTCTCTGGCTAGTTCTGAAAAGAAATCAATCGTGGATTGACAAGTTTCCCTTTCCCTTCTTCGCCGGTCAATCGCAGACACCTCCGCGCCAGGCTCTGCCAGCTGCAGGCTTGTGGCAAACGGCCGCTGAGGGGCGACTGGACAGCCGGCGGGCCGGGACGGGGTTGGTTCGGTCGAGTCTTTTAGCCCAGTAGTGTGGCCTTGAGAGCTCAGAAGGGATAGTGCTTGGTGTAGGGGGAAACTAGTCAGCTTAACCTGCAGGGATTTCCCGGGTC
>NW_003307617.1:13359-37705 GCF_000143455.1 Volvox carteri f. nagariensis
CATGGGCGGGCTCTTCAGCCCTGCAAGGCTTGTGTTGGTGAGGCAATCTTTACAATTGTACACTCGAAGTGTTTGGTGAACATGTATGTTTGTATGTGTAGACATGTGAGCTTGATACAGGCATATGCATGGATGGAAGTGTATAGAGAGGCTTGCAAATATTTTTTTACATAGGCGAAATAGGCATACGTGCTCAGATAGATGGATGAGACAGCTGTGATAGCATGTGTAGGCAGGTTGGACAGGGACATACTTACAATCCATTGACACCGGCATATGGCCCGGCATACGGACAAGGAACACTTGTAAACACGGGTTACCCTGTCTGTTACCCCTCAGTACAATATTACCCCGACCCCTTTGTTACCCCTTGGTAAGGGGCTACCCCTACCCCTTTGTTACCCCTTGGTAAGGGGTTACCCCTACCCCGGGGTTAGGTTACCCACCCCCCTTCGTACATAGCCACATGGGTAACCACTTACCCCTACCCTTACCCCTACCCCTAACCCCTGGGTTATGCTTAAGGGGGGGTTACCCCTCGTTTTATGCCATAGGGATTCTCGCCTTTCGTGGTATAGATCCTCCCCTTCCTCGGCCTCGCGACCACTGAAACGCCTAAGGCAAGGGACGGCTATTACACTTTGTCACAGCTCAGCTCAGCCGCATAACTGCGTAACAGGCATTTTGGACCAAGGAGACTAGCAAGCTCGTCGGCTTTTATACCTACTCAGCAGTTGACCGGATAGGTACGGACGCTGTATAGTTTACTGTTGCCGTTAGCTCGTCACATCGCTAGAGCTGTTTCTCTGTCTTGGCTATGCAGCCCCATAAATCCGGTTATAATGTAATAATGGTAAATCCGTTTGCATACCCTTGATCAGGTGAAATATATCGAATGGGCAAATGACTGCACAATGGCAACTCACAAGCTCAGCTTAGCCAGGACATCAAGTATTCCAAACCAATGATTTTAGCAAGCTCATTGTTTCTTACATCAACTCAACTGCAATCGGATAACTACGGAAGATGGCTCCAAACCGTCACTTGAACCACCTACCGAATATGCGCAAGGCAGCAGAACAATTACCAAAGCGTCAATACATCTTACTAAGGTACAGCAAGTCTGGGAGGAGCGCAATCTATGATTTATTCTTCTAACCGTCTGTCCTGTCCTGTGGATTGGGCAGTGGCAGGAATGGTTCTTGTTCCCCTCCTCCTGACCCCTCTAAGCATGGCTTGCTCCAGCCTGCATAGTGCATACCCGTGCAATTACCCATTGCTATGCACGGGGAACCGCTGGGTAGTACCGGGCAGTGTAATGTGAGTTGCTGACCGTGGGGTATGGCAACCCCTGATCCGTCCCTGGTGCAGCCATCACTGTGGATGGTTGCAGAACCTCTGCCGAGGGAGCGTTATTCTCAAACGTCACTACTTGTCCCAGGACTGGCCCCGTCACCGGCAAACCATCCACCACTGTTCCAATGGCAGGAGTCATATCTCTGCCACTGTACACGCCAATTACCCCAGCAGCTGCATTATGTTGTGGACCCGCATTGTTTTCTGTTGTGGAAACGGCAGCCATGGGTGCTCTTGAAGGCAGGGGCGGCATAGCAGCAAAGATGCTGTTGTTGATGCCGTTTCCAGGCAAAGGCAATAGGGATGCTGCTACAGCCACCCCCGAGGAAGCTTCTGTGGGCTCAGGTACATGGTAATAGCCCTCTTGCAAAGCCGGCCGTTCCTGTGTATACTGAGATTGCTGATAAAGACGTTCTGGTGTCTGCAGCTGGTCTCTCGGCCCAAGGACAACATTCTTGGCCGTCCCCTTAATTGCCTTCTTTACCAGCGCTGTGGGCCGCAGTTTGGAAACATTGAGCCCTGTCTCTACTACGCTGTGCATCAGCTGCATGCTGGTGTCAGTTGCCTGCATGCAGGTTGCGCAAGAAGGAAGGGATTGGAAAGCGTGACCATGGTGGTGAATTCCAAGCAGGACCAATATCGTACAAGATGTAAGCCCGGTCGGCTAACGAGATGCATGTCCAAAATCCCTCCCAAGCACCACTTCAATGCTGGGGCTCACATGCTTCTGAGGAGGCTTTCACATCTAAATGCTTGGCCACATGTGCAGCAGAGTTGTTAACACCTGGTCTGCACTCCCAACGGAGGTGCCAAAGGTCAGTGAGCCATCGGGTTCTGTAGTATCTGGCCGCTGAAAGGCCTCCATAGATGCTTGGTGGAGCGCCTTTGCGCATATTTATCGACGATGTGTGTGCCGTACTCTGTACAGCTACTACAGGTTCTGTACAGCTTCTACAGCTACTCTACACGAACCTGATACACGCACACAAGGTCCCCAAGAGGCCATGGTGCTTTAAAATAATTGTTGTTATCAGCCGCATGTTGGGCTCCAATCGGCAACAGGCGCCCTCCGGGAAAGCAGTTAGCCTGTGCACACAAGCTGCTGCCGAAATCAGCTATTGCTAAAGGCGGACGATCGTCTAGAACTCATAGCCACTGCCCTCACCATATGCAATCATACAATCCAGCTAAGGTGGCCATAACCGGCAATCGGACCAGCTGCTAACGTATTTGTCCTTAACGACTTCATTTAATGACCTAAGAAATGAACCCCTGAGATTGGACCCCTTGGGAATGACCCCTGACTTAAGGGTTATCGGTATTGAAAAATAAGCGGAAAAAAAACCATGTTGATTGCCAAGGACCCATCTGGTAAATAATTCTTCAAATTAGCCTCAATGTTCACTACCAGAATTTGGAGGAGGAAGCACTTGACATGCTCCCGAGATCCACAACACCCCTAACCCTGACCGCCCAGCTCCTGTTTAAGGGCCAAAATATTCTGCCAGACCGGCATTCTTCGGATAGCGCACCAAAACAAGGCACTCGATTACACGTCTAAACGCTACATTAATGACCTCCGTCTACATCGCATGCTTGGGCGCACCTGCGCCGCTGCAGGGCCGTACTTGTGGTACGCAACTTGCGTGGCTGCACTGTGTGTATGCGCAAGCACGATGCGTGCTGCATCAGCCAGACTCTCGTACAAGGCTTCCACCACCTCTACGCCAGCAACGCCGACCTTTCGGAGATCCTGCGATAGCAGCCACAGGCCAGCAAGGTTGGGGACTAAGGTAGTGAAGCCGAAAACCATAAGACTCTCCTCTTCCTTCTCAACACATCTTGATGCCGTTCTCAATGCTGATGAGGGGACATGGACGGCGGATGACAGCCGGTCCGTTTTGAACATCGCGTAGCAGCTTAGTTCTAAACCAAGGATTTGCCAGGTACTGTAATAGCTGGCCACTGGAAAGGCCGCTCATAAACAGCTGAAAGAGCGCATTATGGCGCATTTATAGACGATATGTGTGCCGTACTATCTATGTGGAGCCGTACTATCTATGTGGAACCGTACTATCTATGTGGAGCGAAACTGCTCTACCCGTCCAAAGAGGTCGAGAGCGTGGTGAGAGTTGAGGTGCACGCGTTTGATGCCCAAAGAGGCGACGGAGAGCAGTTGTAACGGAAGTTGACGAGCGGTGCCTCCTTGGGTTGATTTTGTGTAACATCCCAAACAACTGCGCGTCAGGTCCCATTTTCCTGAAAGGAATAATTGCAGCTACTCTCAGGATTTTACGGCCAAATTTATGGCCACAGCTAGCGAAATCAATTCCCAAAAGCCATCTACTAGTTACGGGATTCACCAAGGAGGGGATGACAGTCCCTTGGGAGGGTTTCACTGCCCAACCAAAATGTTAAGCCGCTCCCATGCAAGACACTGCTTTACGGATCTCCAGCAGAGCACAACTGCCTTTATTCACCCATCCGCGCATTACGCCACAGCAGCAACAAACAAGCTAATAACTTGCCTGCATCGATGCCCCTGCCACCCTTGTCTTGCCCATTTTGCGGC
Organism: Volvox carteri f. nagariensis; assembly: GCF_000143455.1. Taxonomy (NCBI): domain Eukaryota; kingdom Viridiplantae; phylum Chlorophyta; class Chlorophyceae; order Chlamydomonadales; family Volvocaceae; genus Volvox; species Volvox carteri. The sequence continues at coordinate 17,288 of NW_003307617.1, forward strand.
CCAGGTCCGAGGCGGCGATGCTCTGCGCCAGGTTGGCCGCTACAGTAGCCGTCACGCTAAGAGCCCCCGCCACTGCCCTGTTGCAGCAGTGGGTCATAAGGAGGAGAGCATACAGCATGCACATGTTGTTGGATGGGACGTATGAAGTGTGGAGTATAAGATAAGAAGCAAATGAGGACAATGTATGCAGGCACCCAGGCAGACAGCAGGCAAGCAGATAGGCACTACCCCAAAGGGCTCCAATCCCCTTGGGCCGCTTCTCCGCCAGGCTGCACCCAAAAGATTATATGATTCCAGACGCTTTGCGCCGGCAAAGACGTCTTGATATTTCGTGATCCAACGTGGGTTCGCATGCATCCATGTGGCGCCGTGGCCACGGTGACTGGCAAACTTTGTTAAAGGAAATAGAGTAGTGTATATAATGTGACAATGGAAACAACACTTGCGTCACCCTGCCTAGCCGAGGTTTGGGGGGTTGCAAATGCAACACAGCAGCGCCGCGTCCCCATGGCACTCAAGCCATCACCACCCCCCTAACAACGGCCAGATAAAACTACCAGGCAGATCACAATGCCATTTTTGCATGCCCAGCGATCTCCGCAGAATAGGGATCACAGGTCACGAGTCCAAGTCGGCGTGTGCCGACCAAAACATTTGCTCCAAGACATGAGGTAGCAGCAAGCGTGCATCTAGAAGCGGGAATGTGGCCAACAACAATATTCGTGGAAACAAGCAGGATGGAGTGCTTGCAAGTACGGAAGAAGAGTGGAAAGCCCGGAAACCTCCATGCGCTCACCGTCCGCTGACCTCAGCAGCCTGGGCCGCAACTAGCTTGGCTCGCTCCAAACGTGCCTGACGCGCAGATGGGGGCATACGGTCGTTTCAGAATACCTACTCCAGCTAATTGCTTCACCAGCCAGGGCTAACCCATTGCCATCATAAAAATCGAGGAGCATGCATTAACCTGATGTTCCCCAACCCGCATCCCGCTGGCCGCTTTAATGCCCCTCCATTGGGCCCCAACTAAGCCCAGACCCGGTTGGGCTGCCTAGCTACCTGAGCTTGAGGTGAAATTGTACATGGCTGCTCCGACGGTTGGATGCGCGCCACCGCCGCGTCTGCCCCTCGCCTCAGTGCCATTCCAGCCCAGGTCGCCGCCGCCAAAACGCCCGCCGCCGCCACCTGCCCGCCCTGCTGCAGACCCACGGCGATGCGGTCCGCCCTTCTGGCGGCACTGCTGGGCCCTGGGCCAGGCCCTGCTGCAGGCTGCGGAGCCTGCTTTGCCGCCTCAATCGTTGGTCTCTGTGAGCAGATTCCAGCGCACAAGTTACGGGGTGCGCCAGTGTGCACGCTGATGACCTCGTACTTGGCAAGCAGAGCACTATCAAAATGAGTGGCTGATGACCATTGATGCAACTGACTCGCTGGCTCAGCCCTGGGGTCAATGCATTCTATTAGATTCTCATACCGTTTTCAAGAACTCTCACCATTCGCTTGAAGCCCACAACCGTGCTGTCCTGGATGACATGTCCAGGTGCAAGCTGGGATAGTTCACCAGCTGCCTCACGGCTACCTAGCGATGAACGTGATCCATGACGTGAGAGCATCGTGTATCATTTGTGTGCTGCCCGGGAATACTGCCACCCAGGAAAACGTCACACTGACCGAAAGCCCTGAGCCTTCCCCCGAATATACCCCTCCCCGTCATCCTGATCAATGAACCATTTGCCATTTCACCTACCGACATACGGAGCGTGACGATCATGACTCATGATTCATGAGGCATGACGTGGGTGCGCCCTTTCCAGGAAACCACACAACGACATTCACCCACCTGGGTCACACCGTCATAACACCCACAAGCCCCATACGGCAATCAAACGCAAGCCACGCATGTCCTTTCACTCCCCCGCGGAGAGCTACTCGCATATGCAACACAAACCACTGTTACTTTGGATTGCACGCACCTGCGCAGGTGGCAGCTCTGTAGGAGCTCCATACTGCGCACCAACCGCCGTCCCACCAGCAGCACGTGATTCCTCGTGTTGCTGTACACGTTCGTAGTCTTGGTAAGCAGTACCAGACGCTAGGATGGCCTGTATGCATGCGATAGGAGCGAGGAGGCACATGCACACAGCAGTTCACGCAACACCCTCACCTCATCACGGCTCAGACCGAACGCGATTCACAAATGCGGTTGGTTCAGGAACTCCGCTTTAAGACTACATGCTACCGAAAATAAAAAAAGTATGTGGAAAGGTCGACCCTTGCGATCCGCATACTCCATCGTCGAGTAATCAGCCGGGGTGCATTAGGGATGCAGTGGGACCTGTCACGTGCAGCACCCCCATGATTGTAGGCAGGCTACCGGTGACCAGCATGAGTGGCTAAGTACCTTCACACATGCCGCATGGTAGCGCGACAATGTGCATTTATGGCGCACCTATCTCCGAAACTACATAGCATATGCTTGTACATGGCGCTCAGCAAGAGGAGGCCCGATTACGAAAGCGAGTACCGATAAGAAGCTGACTCGCACAATAACGAAGCTGCATCAACACGGTGCACCCTGCCGTACTTGCCTGCACCAGGTCAATCAGCTCCAACGCTGTGTCAGGCTGTAGCGTCAGGCAGTAGTAGCAGCTCAAGGCAAGAGCATCATCCGTGGGCTGTGGAGATGCAGGCGACGTTGCCAACGCTGCAGTGACCTGTGAGTTGACACCAGGCCACGCGCCAGCGCGCGCATCTGCGGTTGCCGCATCTGCCGGTGAAGTCAGCTGAAAGGCGTAGGTGTGATCATCGAAGCGAAGGGCGGCCACCGCACGCCCCAAAGCCCATCGTACCGAACCCACCTACGCGTCAACACATGTCATGGCCAGCAGTCAGTTAACGTAGCCCTCACAAACTACCGTCCCCGAAGACGGGCCAGCCTACGGGGCCAGCCCAGTGCACGCGTATTGCTTGGCTACAAGCTTGATGGGATCAAGTTACGCTCTTGACTTTCGGATACTCGGATCGGGGTGTTGCTTGCAGGGCAAAAAAAAATGATTCGGTCAATCGCCTCGAATCCCCTCTGGCATACCATTTCTGCTGTCACGTCAAGAACATTGGTAAGGGCTAATTGGGCACATGGCCACTACCGTGCTGTAAGCACGCACATCGGAAGTGCATACAAGCATTCTCTCACCTGCGCCTCAAGGCGCGTATCCTCATCGGAAGCAGTGTACCTAATCACGAAGTCGCCGTTCGCTATCGAGGTGACGGCATTGGTGGACCGTGCGACCTGCGATGCCAGGAGCTTGTCTCCGGAAGGCCTAATCAATATAGCAGGTAATACAGTGTCTTCTGCATACCTGGTAAACGGTGGCGTTATGAATCCGGACCAACGGCTCGCCCATCCCGCTGGAAAACTCGGATATATCACGTTATGTGTACTGGAGCCCTCGTATGCAAAAAAATAACATTCAGCCTGGTAGTTGAGGTTATAAGAAGGCAAGTTTCGCTGAATGAAAATGCTTCAATGAAAATTAAACATCCACTCTGCAGGGAAGCAGAACCTAGCGAAATCCGTAAGGGAAGAAGTAGCGAATCACTGCGCGCTAACTCAAGAAATAGTGGAACATCAGGCCTTATCCGGCCTTGGAAGGTGAGAAGGCTTCAGAAGGTGCGTAAGGCTAACCTGCAACGGTGTCGTACACACTACTCCAAACTGCATTACTTCAACAGCATTACTCCAACAGCAACAGTGGAAAACAGCACCAATGAGTTAAGGTAATCCATAACATGCTTCGCGCAGAGCGCAGCATTCATCACTAGCTCTTTACTAGCTTGTGTGCTCCAGACTCGTGAAGAGTAGAGCCAGCGGGCCAGCTGGCTGCGTCACCTGAGACGATCAGACCAGTCAAGACACCCACACAACCAGACAACGCAAGTCACCTAGACAGCAGAAAGCGAACCCAAGGGGTAAAGCTCAGAAGCCCACGACCACGGGGGAGTTTGCCATTAGGCTCCCCGATTGGGGCCCCGGACACCCCCCCCGACGGCCCACCAACAATTACTGACAGGAATTTGCACGTTGTTACTAGATGAGGACTGTGCTCCAAAAGCGCCAGAGATAAAAGAAGCCGAAATAAGAAGACGGATGGGCTTACAGCTAATCTTCCATCGATAGCCCGCTCTCGTGAACATAACTTGTCCGACACAATCGCAAAAATTGGTGGCCTGATTTTACCAAATCCCATCCTTACCGTGGGACCCCCAGAGCTGCAGAACCCCGAAGCTTGCCCCCAAAAGCTAACAACAACCCGATCAATGGCTCCTTTTGTAAGGCAAGGGCCAGGTATCAGCGCCGGATCTTCATTGCTGCAGCAGGTCTCTCTGCATCCCATATTTTATATCGCCGCCCGTGCTCCATGGCTGACACCGCAGCAAGAGCCACAACATCTCAAACACATTGTTACAATGTTTGTGGAGCTTGTACAAGCCAAAGTTGCTCGCGTAGCACTGGCAATTCTATTGACAAAGCTTGTGTAGGCAACTTCTCGGCAAAATTTTATTTATCTAGCGAACTAGGATCATCGGCGATCCCTATTCCTTCTTCTCTTAAGTAGCTATTTATCTGAGGCTTTGACGTCGAAAAGGCTAAGTTATCCTGTTATTCTTTGGGCCTTGGGTCCGTCTAAACGGTCTAAACCGTACGAGCTCGCTGAAGCTCGCAAGTCCTAAATCAGCAGCAGCAATAAAGATCGCAATTTCTCAGGAGGGCAAAAAATTTGTATCTGTACCATCAAAAGAGCCGTACAGCAGTGATGCGCCGTCGTTACAACATGTGGAGGTGTTGTTGCGTGGATGCACTCTAAGCACCCGGAAAAACGCGCCGCGCCGCATCACACAGCGTAATGCACTTATTTTAATACATAATTATGCGAGAACATGCAGCTCCCAGCAGCAGCTGCGCCTCATTACCTGCCAGCGTCTCCTAGTCATGCCGGCTGGCGGAGCTGGACGAAAAGCACCGACTTAGACCAAGTGTATCATTCCCATTGATACGTTCTTTTGCGTGCCATGGGGCAGTACGGTTTGCATTGACATGTCATGAAAATTCATAGACTAGCTACAAGAAGCACGCGATAAGGAAGTGGTGGTAAGTGTGCATGCGCATAATCTCCTTGAATTCACATTCAGCTTTTTACGCTCCATGCTTTTCTAGAAGCCCGGCAGGGTTCTGGCACGGCGAGGATAGATTCTGGGATAGATAGGCCTCCTCGAAACTCAACCTTGGACAAAGGCTCTTGGCTTTCTTTGCTAACCTGCGCCTCGCACAACTGACAGACATAATTACGGATGCCAGAACAGTTTGCAAAAGCGGAAGCTAGCTGCTGACCAGTCAATCTGGTCTATCTGACACACCCGTGTCAATAGCTACGCAAATCTTGGGCGGCAGACCTTGTCCGCACGGCATGTTCAGGCGCTCGCTGTGTTCGTTTGCGGAATCGTGCTTTCGTGAAAGTAAGCACAACGCTTGAAACTGCCCTTCTTGTACAACTTCAGCAGACGATTGTATCGCGTCATTAAAAGGAAAAAGTGCAGCAGCGTAGCAAGGACGACTGTTGCCGCCTAGCTCCGCCCTCGCCACACGAAAGACCAGGACAGGGCTGCGAAGGGCCGCGTCGATTGGAACTGAGCCTAACCTTCTCTGTACACAACCTTTCCATCAGAACCGAGCTACCTCAACAAATCTACCTCTAAAAAGTCTTCAAACTTTGGTGCGGCCAGCTGCTACAGCAAACCGCTGACCAACGCAAGCGTTCCTTGTGAGCGCTGGTGGGTGTAGGGTACGCTAGCACCTGCTATGGAGCTGCCCGACTTCAGCTTCTATGGCCGGGTCTTCCACGTCAAGGTTGACTCGGACTCAGGTAAGCCGCATCAAGACACGTAGATTGACAGCGCGCGACTCCACAGTCTTCAAAATGCTCCCACATAGTCGCGAATAACGCGCTAGCTCCCCATCCAGTAGTGCGTGTGTCGCCGTATGTACATATGGTTGCATGCAACCAGCTGCTGCTCAATTCAGGCCAGGCATCCCGGGCCATGTTTTCGTGCTGCGCGCTTTCCTGTGCATAAACAATTTTGTGTTGTTGTTGCTACAGAGTGAGAGGCTTCTGGGCCATTTGTGCACTTTGGATTGTCATGTAGGATTGAACTCCATGCAGCACCATACACCATTACCACACCGTACTGCCATACGAACTGCAAGTCCAGGGCGGTTGATTTGGCCTTCTAGAATCCCTCCTCATCCTTTCACCCGAACATCCGCAGAGACAGAGGGTTCAGCAGTCGCCACCAATCCAGTATGCGAATCTCCGTCCATCAACTGTGACCTCACCTCCACACCTCAGCATCATCGCGATAATCTCAAGCTCCCGTACAAATATATTGTCGGGGAAAATCGAGCCCAGGACCATAAGCCGCTAGTTGCAGTAGTGTCTTCAAACCAGACCAGACCTGTAGTAGCTGGTGCACAATACTCAAATCCAACACGCCACCCACTTCCTGCTGCATTACGTTCCTCAACGGGAATGTGACCCGTGTACATACTGTCAGCATGCCTTCGCGACGTCTCGTCTCTTCATGGCCACTCGGTTTCACCCACATTACGGACCTATGTTCATGCAGGCTACGTACGCATCAACTGCGCTGTTCCTGCGGGCGTGGTCCCCAAGCTTGACCGGGTGTTTGGCAGCAGGTTCCTGTGGTACGACCTGTACACTGGGGGGAGCACGACGGCAGTCGCCGGTGACTGCCGCTACACGGTGACCCGCACTAAATAGCGCCTGCCAAGGCCGCCAGCGGCAGATAGATGGGACCCAGCTGGTATTCCCTTTAGGGCCTGGCCAGCTGAGGACGCAAGCTGTGGCTGCCACCAGTGCTTGCGTGTTGGCAGTTGCACGATTCCTGGAGGCCGCGATTGCAAGCTAAATGCAGCGCTGGATGATGAGGGGTGAGGAGCTCGCAAGATGCGCGCCCCATCGTTTGCGCTCCCAAGGGATTTTTGTCTGCATGGACTAGTTCCGTGTGTAAAGCATGGTGCGCGTGGTTCGAAGTGCAGATGCATGTACATGGACAGATGCATGTACACATATCACCTATGTCCTCTATTTTAGAAACGCTGGCCTGCATGTGCAGGGGTTGCGCCAGAGCCGCCACCTTGTAGCCGGTATGGCAGCATCGTTGGGCGACCTTGAAAACCAACCGGCCGTGCCGGCCGTGCTTGTGCTATACAAGCTGATTCGCGTGCCTAGGGTGCGTTGTTACATCCCAATAGCTTGTGACCGACAACGGCATCCAAAAGTGCCATGGCCATCTACGGCAATTGTTGTAAGTCAACAATAGTTTATTGTGCAGAACAATAGGCAGTCTACATTTTGTCCTGCCCACTGTAATGTAATGCATTGGCTTCAAGCACAACTTCGCATTACACCTATTTCGTTGCTGACACTTGACGCATATGGAAAACACTTTCGAGCCGGTGTTCACGGCCTCAACGCTTTGCACGACACACCCACTGTACTTCACCTGTAGAAACCTGGCCCCCGCTCCTCCATACGAAACGAACGGGGAAACGAACGGGGCACCCTATCGCAGCACCTCCTGCAGTGCCGGGCCGTGCTCACGTCACGTTTTCTCGCACTCGTACACCCACCCATCCTACTGTGTGCAGCCCAGAGCACACTTCACGTGTGTGTGCGTCTATGCATACACTTACTTCACACTCTGCGCCCAGACTTAGCCAAGTCCAGAGCCAGGTTAGGAGTCGCTGAAACACATACAAGCAAAATACAGGTGTTTGTCTAATCATTGTATACTGTACAGCCCCAGCAGACTCCAGGTGCTTCACTAAAACATTACGGTTACAGACTACTATTGTACAGCTCGTCTGCACCAATCAGCAGCACCTTACCTCTCGCACTCCCTCATTAGCCAACGTTCCCCACCTCAAGTAACCCTCCGATCAAAGGAGGACACACCGTTGCATCGCATTAATCCGCTTTTGATTGTTAACCGCCTGCCAGTTTGACCATCCGCCCAGTGACCTGCCTTCCCCCTCTCCTCCGTAGCATGGTTCCATCAGTACCGCCATCCCTGCTGTCACCCACTTGCCCGGCATCCCCTAGCCCTCCTCCTCTTCCTCCCCATCGTCGTCGCTGCTGTCTGCCAGTGCAAAAGCAGAGAACAGACCTGCCAGAGCGGAACGCGGCCGCTTGCGAGGTAGGGCCCCCGGAGCGTCATCTGCGACCTCCGTCCTCCTGTCGTGGCTAATGGCAACATCGGTCACAACACCCGGCAGACACGCGCCAACGTGAGCCCCATCAGGATTTTGGGCCCCGCCCCACGAATCAAAGCCCGCGTTGTCAACAGAGATGTCAGCCGCACCGTCATGGGCGCCAGGGTCACACATCCTGTTCATATCATGTGGGCCTCTTGACATGTCATCGAAACCACCGGCGTGCCCATCCCCGCGGCCGGCACCAGGGCCCGCCAGTGCCGTACTTCCTTCCACAACCCCCATTCCCTGGTGCTCGGCTGCTGCCTCACTAGCGGCGATGTCGGCGGGAAAAGCAGGTGGCCCGCCGCTGTCGGCGGCAACTTTGTCGCCGTCGCCTTTGCCGTCATCCCCTGGACCCCCGGGCCCGTTGTCTGTGCCCGTTGCAACCTGCCGACAATGCTCGTCCACAGGCCTGAAGTTAACGGGCGCCAAGCATGCCGGCGTATCTTCTGCGATGAAGTCAAATGAAAGCAGTGCCTGCTCGTCAGCTGCAGCCGCAGCCGTCACCATGGCATCTCTCAGCGCCTGCGTCGACATCGCCGCCACGGCTTCATCATTGCGTGCAAAAGGCGGCGACAGTAACTGGGCTGGCGGCGAGGTTCCGCCCTCCAATAGGGGTTCAGGAAAACGGCTCTTAATACCGCTTCCGCCTACACCGCCGTTAACGCCAACACTGTTGCACCGTACTTCATTTGGCGGCGGATGGTTTACAGCAGCGGCAGGAACACGGTCCGCGTCTCGGATGCTGCCCCCTGCCTCGCCCTGGCCCTGCCGCTCCTTCCAATTCGGTTCCAGCTCGTCCTCGATGGTGCCAGTCACCTGTCCAACAGAATCCACCCGTATTACACACTGATCGGTAGAAGAAGTCCCCAGAACCGCCGCACTTCGTCCGCCTCCGCCTCCGCTTCCACCTCCAGCCCCGCTGCACCCATCACCTTCACTGCCGCTGCTACCACCACTGCCGCCGCGTTCGCCGCAGTTTCTTCCACCGTTGCCATCGCCACCGACATGCGCGCTTTCTGCACTGTGTGCGGGGTCTTTGCGGTGTCGCTTGGCAGCCGGTGGGCTGTCTCCCTTCCGGCGGTCCACTGACACTGTCGTGTTGGAGAGCCCTGGCCCATCACGTTGTAGCTCATCCCCATTGGGGCGGCAGGCAACTCCCCTCGGCGACCCTGCTGGGGGCCCAGCCGTGTAGGGCGCAGAAGCAGACGGGCGGGCCATCTCAAGATGCTGGCTAACGGGGCCCAGCAACTGTTGCTGTTGCTCTGGCGGTGCTGTGTCCGCAGTCTCTGGGCCGGCCCCCTGGTGCAGCTGAGGCTGAGGCTGCAGGGAGGGTGGCAGGTCGACCCCCACCGGCTCCATCGCTTCAGTGGCGTCCATGCGTCCCCACTGGTGCTGCTGTTGCCGCTGCTGCTCTTGCCTCTGCTCCTGTTGCCGCTGTTCCCGCTTAACCGGCGATACCGACAACGGCACTGGTTCGTTGGTGTCTGCCGCCGCATTGCGAACCCCTCCGTCCTGCACTGCCGCTCCGCTTGCATCCACCGCCATGGCGTCTTCCCGTCCTGACAGCGCCACCGGGGCCTCAGAGGCACCCGCCACAGACTGGGCGGCACCCGCCGCCCTTGCCCCAGCGGCCCCCGCCGCCACCGCTGCTGCCGCCAGTGGGCTGCCGCTCTCCTGCGTCATTAGAGCACCCCCCTCAGGCCCAGCAGTCAACCGAATAGGTATCTCAGCCCTTGGCTGCATTGCCAGCAATGGGGATGCGGCCGCCGCTGCCGTCGCCGCGGCGCTGTCAGGCACGCAGGCGCTGCTGCTGCCGTTGTTTGCCAGACCGTGCGAAAGCCGTGCGTGTGCCCTAAGTAGCGTCTCCGAGCGGCTCAGAGATGCGGCTGTGGCTGTGTTGGAATGCGGCTGCGGCCGCTCCACCTTGCTGGCACGCCCGGCAGCGACGGTGATGACGTCAGCTGCAACGGTGGCAGCAGTTGCAGCAGCGGTGATCAAAGGGATGGTAGCTGCAGTTGCAGCGCTGGTTGTAGCAATATTGGTGGCGGCCGTTGCACTAATGGACGTAGCACCGGTCGCGGGTGCCGCAATGCCGGCCGTTGCCTGCAATTCGGCCGTTACAGGAACCAGCGGGGCCGAATTCGGTGACGGCCGTACGGAGATGCCAGCTGACTTGAGCGGCTGTAGCGAGCTGCCGCTTAGAGGCTTGACCGTGTTAAGATCTGCGCCGCGAGCTACAGCCGCCGCCAGTGCAATCGTTGGTGCAGACGCGGCCGCCATTACTGCGGCCGCAACTGGCAGCGGCCCATCAGCTGATCCCGCCTGCTGCGCCGCAACGGCTGCCGTACCCGACGGACGCCCCAGGGAGCGTGCGCCGCCAAGGCCGCCGCTGCCGCAGGCGCCTGCGGCTGGAACGACGGCAAGTGGCCGCACCAGATCTGCAGTGCTCGTACATGCGTCCACGACCGACGCCTTGACAGGTACCGCCGCCGCGGCTGCAGCAGCAGCAGCGACAGCAGCAACTGCCTCCTCCGCCTTGGCCGCTGTCGCCTCAAGCTCCTTGCAGCGTTGCCGCATTACCTCTGCATCTGCGGCCGCCGCCGCGGCTCGCTCCATCGCCGCCGTGAATCCTCCGCTGAATCTCTCTTGCAGCAGCTGCAGGGCCGCCGTCAGCTGCTGGCGACCCGCTTCCGCCTCCTCCAGCGAAATCATCCCCGCCGCAACTGCCTCCGCTAACCGATTCCGCTCCACCAGCGACGCCGCCAGCTGCTCGTCCCGCACGGCCAGCTGCTGACGAAGGCACAAAGCCAGGTCCTGCGCGTTTGAGGTACACACAGCCCTGGGTAGCCCTTGTAACCGACACCAATGGACCAATCGCAGACTGCTGCTTGCAATCATTAGCCACAAGGGATTGTGTGGCGAGGCGGCTTCCCGGGTAATCGGGCTCCCTGCGGATTCTTTACTGGGGGAACCTTTCTCTGTTCCCCTTGTTCGTTGTCACTTCCCTTGCCGTTAAGGGAGCACACACATACACACACATACATACGCACACAACACCCTCCCCCCCTTCCGAACCTAGCCTCTCCACTCTCATAACACAACCCCCAACCCCCTAGCCCCCAGCCCACCTGTGCCGAATGCAGCTGTGCCATGAGTTCGTTGTTGTGCAACCGAAGGGCGGTACAGCTTGACTCGGACGTACGCAGCCGCTGAGGGACGATCAAAGGGAGTGGATGAGAAGGGGGATAAGACGAAACACGCGCGAGTGAAGCTGCTGCAAAGGAAAGAGTGTACAGGAAGGAGAACTGACCAGTAGTCGGTTTTGAAGGAGCCGGGCTCGGGATGCTGCAGTGATGACGACCGCGGAAACTACCTACCTAGCAGCCGAGACTAAAATAAGAGCGGAAGAAAAGCAGTAGAGCCAAGGAGTAAAGGTAGTGTGTAGAGGCGGCGAAGAAAGTAGTAAAAAACTGATGATGTGAGCTGGAATAAAGTTTGCCGCCGGCCTGGCGGCTGCATTGGACCAAAACCTGGCTGATATGCTGGTAATAAAAAGCTGGTGACATGCAAGTGCTCCTCCCAACCCCCCAACACGCGCCCGACCCGACTGACCCAACTATCCTAGTCCGGCCAGCCGACCGACGCAACGCGAGAGAAGGGGGAGAGGGAACGGGTGCAGGCGGGAAGATGGCTGGGTCGTATGTGATATCGACTACATGGAGATGGTGAGGTGCGTAGGATGACGGATTATGCTCGATATGCTGGTTCGGTGGGCACGTGTGTCGCACTACGGCGCGAGAAACCCCTGGCGAGGGAAGACATGCTTGCACGAGGGTTTCATGCGTACGGCACGTCCGGACTGGACGACTGCCGGACATACGTTGTGCCGCACAATCCTTGTCTGGCGAGATTACTTCCAGCCATACAGTACGACAAAATATGGCGCGGCAATATGACACGATGCCGTACCATACGAATCGTGATATGACACGACACCATATTACAAAGTGCACCGTAAGTGTATTGCGCCCCGAGCTACGCGGTATCGGGCAACTCGGGTCGCGGCAGGGTGCATGGCATCACCAGCCCGAGTCTGACGCGGCTTTGTGTATGTAGGGCAACACAATATCGGCCCAACCAATTGCCTAATTGCCCTCGTCCCCTCGCTCGCTACCCCTCTGTTCGCACACGCATCCCTCCCCACCACGCACCTCAACATCCCCCACGCGCCCCTCATATTCCCCTCCCAACCGGAGCCCACCTCTGTCGTTGACTGCACTCTCTCCAAGCAGCGCCGCAGCCCCGCCGCCAGTGGCACCAGCCCTCTGTCCCCGCCCCGACCGCACCCCCTGGGCCCTTCTGCCCCGTCCACTGCTCCCTCCCCCAGCTGCTCCTCAACCCAGCGCTTGCAGGCCACCAGCCCCGCCTCCTGACTCTGCTGCCGGGACCGCAGCTCCGATAACTGGACACGGGGAGACGGGGGGGGTCCGGCGGGTGATGGGGGGTGCATCCATGGGCGAGGACTGGTGAATTATTGTGTGGGCTACGACCAACACCACTCCAAAGCGCCGAAACAAACATCGCACATGCGTCCTCACCCAGGCCCAAAGGGTTCCATCTTGGGGGGAGGAATAGACCAGCAACGGATGCAAGTGAAGGGCGGGTTAATTGACGTCCGCAAAGGCAGAGGGGCCGAGACGTGTCCCGGCGCCAACCCGGGATACCCTTGGTAGTTCCCATCCAAGTATTTGGTATGTACGTACGTATGTATGTATGCGACCTCTGCAAAAGGTCTGCATCTGCTGATTAGGTCAGTTGGCACCACCTGGTGGTGCGGCCATTAGCGAGGGAGTCATTGGCGGTATATGACGACCTCTTCCTTGCCATATACTATCTCTCGTATATTTGCCAAACAAGCTGCCGCACAAAAGCTTCCATTCAACATCTCCCAACGCCCTTTAGGCCGTTACGCGCTTTCCTGGCTTGCCAGTGTGTTCATCCATCTTTTCTGCCCTTCAATAAAACGAGTCCATTACAGGAAAACATTTCTGCACTCAAAACCCCTCTCCCTTTCTTCCTACAAGCCGTCCAAACCACTGCGTCACTAACTCTGCCCCAGCCCCTTCCCTCGCATCCCTTCCCCGCTATATCCCCCTTCCCTTCCTTGCCTGTTGCCTCAGCGCCGCCTGCTCCCCCTCCAGCGCCTCCACCAGCGCACCCATGCCCCTCAGCTGACCCGCTGCAGCCGCCCGCTCAGCCTCCTTGGCACCCAGCTCCTCACCGAGGGAAGCCAGCGAGGTCTGCCGTACGGGAGGGGCAGGTATGATAGGGGCTTGGTGGTTGTAGGGTTTGGCGAGAGGTGTCGAAGGCACATAATGCAGCCTCGGTACTTAGGATGGGTACATCGTGGGGTGGTTTCAGATCCCGACTTCCGACGCGGCCATGGAAACGGAGTTACAGTGGTTTCCCTCCTCCCGCCCTCTCCAGGCTCTCCTCCGCCCTGGCTGTGCGCCTCCCTCGTCCATGGCTCTTGTCCAGCTGCCTCGCCCGCCCCGCCGCTCCGCATATCTGTTGCCTGTTTTTGCTCGCTCTCCCCCTTCTCCTTGAGGCACCTCCTCGCGGGTCACACTTGCCTGAGCCCGTCAGCAACCTCCCCTCCTTCCAACCCACCTGCAGCTCCGAAATCCTCCGGTCCCTGCCAGCCAGAACTCCCTCCAGCGCCAGTCGCCGGCCCTCCAGCTGGCGCCGAAGCTCCGTCGCCAAGTCCTCTGCTGCCGCCGCGCGCTGGGCCGCCGCCGCTGCCGCATCCTGAAGCTCCGAAACTCGGGACCGTACTGCAGCCCGACTCGCGGACAGCTCCGACTCGAGTGCAGAATGGGCCTGCCAGAGGTGATGATATGCAGAGACAAGCGGACTATCAACCTCCAAGGGAAAACGAAACAGTGAGTATCTACATCTGACCAGAACGCTGGCAAATTGGAGTTTAAGCGACATTATTTTTCTTTTGTAAACGCCCCGGAAGAAATGGACTGTTTTCATGTGGGGTTCGGGTTTTAGGGTTTTCTCTGGCACTCAAGCTCTGTACAGCAATGGCTGTGCTGCGGTGTGCTGTCTCGTTGGTCCGTATACCGAAGGCCGCCACCATCTAACGTGCGGCTGTTGCAAAACGCCCCATGATGGGCTGTGTGCGCATAAGTAGACGCTAGGGGGCTAGCCAGACGCAGAAGATTTACGATTAAACTTCATCACATGAGCATGCGACCCCGGTCACTCCGACGTGCCGTAATCATGCCGCTTTTTGAGCACCGAGCCATGAAAACGAACTCGCCTGACCCCATACAAAAGGCGAGAATGTCCGGAGAAGGCCCTATAGCCAACCCTGGTTTGGCGACACCGCTGCATTAATTTAGCAGATGGAGGTCCTAGATCCGGTCCCTAGACAGAACCCCGACATCGCGAGCGTAAGATTGTGGCGAGCTGCTGAGATGCGGAGTTCATACCGCAATTAAGTTCGCACGCTGTTTTGGTGGCGACTGCTGGAACCTCTGTCTCTACGGATGTTCGGGTAACTGGATGAGGCCGAATTCTAGATGGCAGGATCAAACCGCCTTACAAAACTATCAGTTTTAACTTCAAATATTAATCGTCCATGGCGCCCCCGGGTTTTACGGAACCCCTCATTCGTGGCGGGACGTACAAATCCTGTTGCAAAGCGTTGACCAAGCATGCAGGAATCTGCTTTCCAAAGCGACATGTAGGTGGGCGGCAATATCATTCCCGCGAGTACAAATATTTTTGACCAGGTCGACTCAACAACGCAGAAACGTGTTCATATCCGCGAATTCCAATGGCACCAAGGCGCGACCTTCCACTCCACTCCTTTCCTCTCCAAGCCTCTCCGGCAAACCAGGGAAAAAGCCCCTTCCCGGCCCAACTCCAGCCCTGTATGGACCGTCAACTCCCCGTTTGCCACCGTCCGACCATGCCTCACCTTCCTCCACCTCTCCAGCTCCGAAGCCAGTGCCTCTTTTTCCCCCCGCACGGCCGCCAGCTCACTTTCAAGCCCCGACAGCCGGACTCCCAACCGCGATAGAGCCACACCACCACCGCCAAGACCACTGCCGCCAGCTCTGAGGCCCGACCCAGCACCGCCACCGCCGTTCGCTGCCCCGCACCCGCCATCACCTGCTGCTGCAGTGGCTGTCATCGCTGTTAGACCGGCCGAGCCCGGTACAAAAGCGCTGGGAGCAAGAGGTGGCGGTGTTCTCACTACCGGTGATAGAAGGGTGAAGGGCGGGGGAAAGGAGCTGGCGGAGGGTCGGGCAACACCACCACCGCCGTTGCCATCGACAGAGCCCCTGTCCAGAGAGGGATCTGTGTTGGGACCGTGGTGGCCGGAGAGGTGGTCGACGGGTAGGGTGGCCGCGGCGGCGGTGGCAGTAGCGGGGGCCGCGGCAGAGGGACTGCTGGCTGAAGGCTGGTGCGGCAGGCCCAACCCTGAAGCCGCCGTGTTATTATGCGCAGATGAAGGCTGCCGTGATATAGAAACACTTACAGCTTTGGGAATTGAGTCCGGCGGTGGCTGCTGAGGGAGGACCTGCTGTGTGACCAAATCGGCAGCGGCTGCCAAGCTGTCCATGGCGGAGCTGCTGCCGCTTCGATTCATTTGGCTTAATGAAAATGAGCAGCCTGGCGAGAGCTGCTGTCGCTGTGGTCACGCTAAACCCATTTTTGAAGTGCGAGCTAGCGTGTCGGGGCTTTCTTGGCGCGGCTGCCAGCAGCGAACAGCGTGCTGTGCGGAGGCCCAAGAAAGGCGGAATCCTTTTCCGTATGATTTCAAGCGTGACCAAAAGATTGAAGGGTAATTGGTCTGAAGGAGATGCTGACTTTAAGATGCAGCAGCCAGCCTGCGACCAGCGGGTCCTTGGAATGCTGAAACACATATTTTGGCCAAAATCATAAACATCTTATTCGCAGTACCTTATAGGTTGTTGGTCGTATTGTACCAGTACTGGTATGCGGATGATGAGGAGCTCTGAAGCTGTCTCGCGCTCGATATTGAGGATCCAGCCAAGGCACCAAAAGCAGTCGCAGGAAAAACAATCAATGCGTATGACATATGCAAGCTTGCATAGATTTTGATTTTCAGGAGGAGTTGATGCCCGATCAGCGACAATGTGTCAGTTGATGTCGTACGCGGCGTAAGACATGCGTCAAAGTTAGCGGGCCAGTCCAAGGACTACGTTGGTTGCAGATTATATGAGGAAGCCACATGTCTTACCTGCAAACTACAAGATGCAGGAAGGTTTGCCCTCTGGTTGAAAGTACAGCCTACCATACTGCTGCAGTTTACTCGAACTGCAAACGTTCCTGCATTTTAGAACTCACTATGGGGCTAAGTCCAGCAGTGTTGCAGAACGATGTCATAAAGGTGTGGGAGAAGCAGTATCATTTGCCTCAAGAGGTCGACGGCGATTCTCGAACCCACAAAAACCTAGTTCACCTTTACCGGCCTCCAAGCTCAGATTCGCCAGGCATTCTGGTAGCCTGCGCCGTGATTGGCTGCTGGGCTTCGCTTTTCATCCATGCGTTGTGGTTTATCAAGCTTCCGTGGGCAAGCGAGCAGCCTAGCTCGTGGCTGCATATTATAGCGGTGTTTTTCTCGTTAGAGTTCCTCTATACGGGGCTCTTTATCACGACCCATGACGCAATGCACGGGACCATCGCGCTACGCAATCGACGCCTCAATGGTGAGCACTTCAGAGCGCGATCTTTTCTGTGTTTTCCTCAGACGCCCGCTGACGGTACTGGCATGCTGTCAAAGTGCCAATGCCTGTTAAGGGGGGCTCGTACGGTAAATTTGAGTACTAAGCTCCGGTTTAGACGATTAG
Source organism: Volvox carteri f. nagariensis (assembly GCF_000143455.1). NCBI lineage: Eukaryota > Viridiplantae > Chlorophyta > Chlorophyceae > Chlamydomonadales > Volvocaceae > Volvox > Volvox carteri. The sequence continues at coordinate 34,508 of NW_003307617.1, forward strand.
CAGGGGTTGACATACTTCTCGGACCTATAACTCGTAAAGAAATCCCCCGTCCATTTGCTCTTTTTTCATTCTTATGGAGGAGGCAGTAGCAAAGCCCCCCAAAAAACGAGCATGTGGTGCATCTATGGGCTTGATCTTGATGTGTACAGTGCTAAGGTGAAAGATTTCTTAAGGCAGCGTCTTTAGGGACAGTTTTGCGCCAGTTTGATGGTGATGGAGCATCGGATCTCCCCACGAACAGGCGAGACCAGGTGAACATCGTCTCCCCAATTGGGGATGCATCCATAGCTGCAAGATTGCGGTCATGCCACCAGACGGCACCGGCCCTGCATCAGCCTTGGAGCCGCTCCGAACACCGCATAATGGTCACACCCTCTGACTTGGCGCTTTCCATCTCCACGGTCCTGCAGACTTCCTGGGCTGGCTGGCCATCAGCTTGTACGCATGGTTTGACTACTCCATCCTGCACCGCAAGTGAGCCGCGCAACCTGCACCTCCCCCGGGGGAGCAGGCGGTGACGAGAACGCAGGCGGGCAAAGAAATCAGGATGGAAAGAAAGCGGGTGGGTCATAGCATCGCTTAGGAGTATCCCCAGGAGGAACAGTCCAAGACACGAAAATTGCGTGAGGAGGGCTAGAAGCATCCAACGTTCCAAACAAAAACGGAAATTGCAAGGTCCGCCGGGCTTTGGCAGCGTTGGCCCCATCGTCGCGATTGCAATGACCAGGCTTATGTTGTAGCTGGCCGCCGAAAAGGCCTTTCGAGATGCTGGGAATGCGCTTTAGCGTGTATCTTTATCGACGGTGTGTGCTGTACTATACGATAGGTACTGCAGCATTATGAAGATATGGTCTGGAAAGAATCATGGAAACTTGGTAGAACGGGTCGCATACATGACAATCTGTACAGGACGGAACTTGGGAAACGGCAACCGGGCTAGCTTTGGGCTCGCTGTGAGGACTGACGGGTTGTCGCGACATCCGATTGGCGACCAGAGCGGGACCAGCCGGGAACAAGTATGTCTTTACATCTTACGCATCAAACCATGTTTGCTCTGGCCCCCAATCCTCGTCATTGCACCGTCATGTCCACATGCCGTCAACCCCCTCTCCCCCTGCCCCTCTTCCCTCGTGCTCATATGCAGGCACTGGGAGCACCACAACCACACGGGCGTTCCGTCGCTGGATCCAGATTTCCACCACGGCAACCCGAACATGCTGCTGTGGTTCGGACAGTAAGTCGTGGGGTGGAGGGCGGCCCCGACAGGGAAACTGGGCAAGATTGGTGGGTGGTGGAGGGATGGGCAGGTACTGCCCGGCAGACTGATGTGCGTTCCTCAGCGTCAAGACTCTGCAGGGCCGCCATCTCTTAACGTGCCAATACAAGGCCGATTGCGCACACTTCGGTGTCGTTTTCTGTCGTTTTATCTGTTGTATGCACGAGCTGATTCGGACAGGCGAAGTCCCATCCTAAAAGTCGTGATGGCTCAATCCCGCATTGGATGTCCATGCTTCCCATCTGGTTTGTTCTCCTTGTCCCCTTTGTTTCACCGCCATAGGTTTATGTGGTCGTATATGACCGTGACTCAGTTCATCAAGATTGCTGCCTGGTCCAACGTGTTGCTGCTGCTGGGGACGCCCCTGGCCAACCAGCTGGTGTTCATGACGGTGGCGCCGCTGCTGTCCGCATTCCGCCTCTTCTACTACGGTGCGCAAGAACGCCACGGAATCGGAAGCTGGGAACTTGTCCTGTAAAGTGGGAACAAGAAAAGCCCTCAAGGGGCATGTGGGGTCGTGCAGATGACCTTGCTGATAAAACGGAGGCAGAACGAGCGACCCCACTCGCATCTCACCTTACCACCTCCTCGTCCTCCCCTCTCTCCGTACCTCCTCTTCATCTCCATTCGCGCTCGTTGGGAATGGATGAGGTCGATATCCCAAGCGGTCTCGAGGGCTAGGGACATCCACACCTGACCCGCCTCACTGGATCTTCTGATAATCAACTTGTCTTTATTTGTTTGGCGGCTCTTCAAGGCGCTCATGTTCTGGGTAGTGGACTCCTTTAGTGGAGCTGGACATCCGCCTCTCCATTGCATGCGCACTGCTGGAAGCGATCTTCGCCAGACCACTCAACCACCTAATTGTAACCGCATGTCGTGTCTGTGCTCTTGGCCTGATCATATATGTGCCAGGAAGCTTACATACTGCTCGGGTGGCCCCAGGCCGTCCTTCACCCGCTTCGCTCGTTATGCACCATGGGACACCCTCCTTTGTGCCATGTCCCCACGTGGTGACGACCCTACTGCCACCGCAATTCATTCCGTCTTCCCGTTCCTCGCAAAATCCTTACCCTTTTCTTTTGAACTTCGCCTGCCCCGTCCACGTTGCAGGCACATATGTTCCACACCACCCGCCCATGGGTCACTTGGGCCCTATGCCCTGGCAGGTATCCCGCTCCTCCACCGCCCCCGCACTGATGTCCTTCCTCACCTGCTACCATTTCGACATGCACTGGGAGCACCACCGGTGGCCCTATGCGCCCTGGTGGCAACTGCCTGTGTGCAGAGACCTGGTCAGGCGGGCCACCGCTGCATCCTCTGCCCTGTACGGCGGCGCAGGCGTCACGACCAACCCGCGGGACATTGCTCGGGATAAGAAGCATCCGCATAAGACACAGCACAGAAGGGAGGGTCTGGACCCCCCGGGAGCACCGCCAGGGGCTGCGGCAGCAGCTGCCGTGGTCGCAGCGCGGTGAGAGGGGGCCCACAGAGTAACGCTGCAGGATGTGCAGGGGGGAAGAGCGGTGACGGCGATGTACATGCTGCCCCGCAGGTGGGCAGGGGCTCTGTCCTGGGCTTCTGTGAGCATTGCCCTGGATGTGTGACTGTACAGCATCGGGATTTCCACCCACGGCAGGTTTTGGGTGGACGCGTGTGCGCATGTGTATGAGTGTGTGTGCCACATCATTCCTGAGCAAGGGGCTGACGCTGGCCAGGATCAGCTATCCTAATCAGGTGGTCTGACGGATAGAGAGCCGAAACACTCTTCCCAAACGAGGGAAGAGGGACGTTAAGGGGCGCTGCTCCCCGCTTGCTCGACCTGGAGACTGCACGCGCTGAGCGGTACGGCTACAGCCGTACAAAACACGAGGCCACAGTCATGCCGTCTCCAACGGGATCCTCATTTGCAGCCGTTGCCG
>NW_003307617.1:47932-50248 GCF_000143455.1 Volvox carteri f. nagariensis
GCTAGTCTGGGCTGATAGTGCGGTGTTTCCTTTTCTCCGTGGCTTTTAGGCGTTTAGGTATTGCCCTTGGGCCTTCGGCACGTATGGGTAGTTTTACAGGTATGGGGTCACGCATCCCCCAACCATGTAACACACATATCTATGTGTGGTGGGGAGTGTTTGCTGTCTGCGCGCCGTCGGTGAAGCATTCAGCATCGAGGGGACCTCAGGGGCGTCCGGAGCTAAATGCCAACAGGGGCTTTGTCGCAGAAAAGCAATCGTGAGTGTCCATGCACGTGCAGCGCACATCTGCACAATCATAGAGACATGCACATCTGCATTTTTACATTCTTGCCAATTTTACCTTAATGCGCAGTTCGTCGTGTTCGAGTAGGATGGTCCTTATAATATTTAGCCTGTAGTGTGGTAGGTTGTGTCAGGTAGGGCCGTGAAAACTTGCCATATGGATCGCGCATTGGCATATCCACGGGGGACAGAGCAGGAAATTTCAGTATTCTGATGTCATCGCAGATGGGCCTCTAGAGATCTCTTGCGGTTAATGGTATGGTGTTATGAAGTTGGGTTTGAGTAAGCACCCTACTTGTTAATCTGCACGTTCCGAGTCAGGGGGGCCGCTCTCGCTGTGGTAGTGTTTGTGGCGTGGGGGCTCATCCAGGACGAAATGCCGTCGATCCTTCCTGTCGATGGTTGCAGTTGACAGTTGTGTCGTTCCGACAGATCTTAACCAAGTCTACCTCCTGCATGTATTGAGCCTAAGTGCCAGCCAGCGCCAGCACTGTGGCCACCGGCACCGTGCTGGCGGATTACATCGCTCTGAAAGCTCTAACTGGCTCGTCCGGAGCTGGCAAATCTAGCCTGAGCTTAAGTAGCTTCGTGAATTGCGTTATTCTCCAGAGCGGGATGTGAAACGCCACCGCACGCTTACATGCCGCCGCCGCAAGCTGACATATCGACATTGGACGTCAGGTGTTGAACGGCGCGACAAATTTGCCTCTGGGACCCGAGGGTTGATTCATTCTACTGCAACCGATACCCTCAAGAGTCATAAAAGGTATCGCCCCCTTGTCAATGGACAGCGAAGGGAAAGCCGACCAGGAGCACAGTTGGCACCGGGGAGATTCTTCTGGTATTTGCTGGTGGTGGGCGCCGAACGAAATGCACCGCTGCGTGGTTTAGGCGAATGGGAGACGGCGATGTTTGGGGTTCCCCTTCTCCCGCAACTGCAATGACTGGGAGCCTGGTCAGCTTGGCTTTCGGGTTCTTGCCGGGTCTGGGCTTCATCACATTCTCGCATATGCGTGCGGTCTGGGGGTAGTTTCTCCTTGGCATTCGTGCGAGGACGATGCGTCAAGGGTCAATACTGCATGGTAGTGAAGTTTGTTGTAGGAGTTAGTGGCGACGGTAGGACTGGCTTGGTGGCTGCAAGGAGGCGTGTAAGATCGTTGTGTATCTGTACCTCCAAAGCAGAGACTATTGGATTTTTATTTCCTTGTATTATAATCGCCATTCGCTGATTTATTGTGTTTTGCAGGTACGCTTGCTGTGCTGCGTAGCGTTCCTGCATTGTTGGCGCAAGTTCTGGTGTGTCCGCCGCCTGGCGTAGCTAGCTTCTGGATGTGGCTGCGCGCCTGCTCCTGAAGGTGGGTTGGTGTCTCGCAGTCTGAGGTAGGGTTTTGCCGCACTGAGAGGAAGGCAGCGTGCACGTCGGGGAGCAGCTTACACGAACATGTTCAGCAGACATCCTCAGAACCTGTAATACCTGCCATCCTTACCAGCAGTGGCTCGTCCTGCCGTGTTCCATTGCATCTTTGCAGCCACCGTTGCAAGCTCAACGTCTATCTTTGGGACATACAGACATACAGCTGTTCAAACCAGTAGTCTGGACATCGTTTGAAAAGCTTATGGCCCCCAACTCTGCGGTTCAGGGTCTGGGTGGGGTTTTATGTTCTTGAGTGCATATATGGGAACCGGCCAATGGGAACCGGCCTCCCTTCGATTTCTCGGGAATCCCTTCATTTGACGTTCATTTCTTGTTCATTTCGTGCTCATTACGGAAGGAAGGGCTGAGGGCCCCTTGGCTGAAGTGGTCATAATTCACGATTCCTTTATAGAAGCCTTCTGATATTGCCATGCCAGCATTGTTTTTAGTGAGAACATGACTCTGGTGAGAGCATGACTATGATGAAGCATAGTGTTTTGGAGCTACTTTCAGCAAAACAAGTCAATGACGCGTCGTTGAGGAGGGCATGCCCTGGTTAGATGCAGACCGCAATCAGCAGTTATGTGATACAGATCGGTCCGCTATGTTTTCCTTAA
>NW_003307617.1:51031-129108 GCF_000143455.1 Volvox carteri f. nagariensis
CCATCCGCCAGCGCAATTCCGGGGCTCCATGGCGCAATTCGAATACCTCCGGTGAGCCCGCCAGACAAATTCAAGACCCCGACGGAACAATTCTTTTGTCAGGAATAAAATCCAGGCCAATTCTGCGACAGAGCTCTTCCCTAATTCCAGCCCGGATCCTACCCTCCTCTGAGGCCTTGTGTCCAGTGAAGTTTGTACGGCCTGGCCGAGTTCTTTTTGATTAAATCCCACAGTGTTGTGCGGGAGGCGTTCCTAGGGGTGCTGCACTCGACCCGTTCGGGGTCCACTGTAACCATCGCATTCCCACCTGGGCGCTTCGCGCTGGGGCCCCGGCCCAAAATTACGAAATTAAAAAATATTTAGCCAGAAGGGCCGATTTCCGCTTTTCCACAGCCGTTGTGCGTCAGCTCTTTGCGTTACAAAAGCATGCTCATTCGCACCTAACGCTAAGATTCGCATCGTTACGCGAACTAACGCGGAGTTAACGCGATCACCCGTCGTCATAGTGATAGTAGCTGGTACACAGTACGGCACACATATCAACTATAAATACGCGCGAAACACTTGACCAGCATCTCGAGAGGCCAGCTACTACACGCTATAGGTCATCACGAAGCCTGCTGCTGCTTACTTAAAAACGCCTCCGAAACCTCATGATACACTTGTTATAAAGAAAAAAAGTAGCAGTGCAGTAACAGCAGTTGCGACGCCTCCGCAAAACGTTTGCTTACATAAACACACGGAGGCACATACATACACACATACTCTCTTCCACTGCCCACTATCCCGCGAGCCAGCCAGCCAGGCCTGCATCCAGCCAACTGGAAGATATACATGTATATCATGTATATCAGGCGGGCTAGCTTCTGCTTACTGCTGGGTCGCATCCGCCCCGTCCTGCATGCCCACCCATCAGCTCTTCTGCAGCTGCTGTGCATATCCATTGCCCTACTACTCATTCCATTAGACCGGCTGGTACCACTCCGCGTAGCCCTCTTTAAAGGCGACATGCTTGTAGTTGCAGTGGTGCATGTGACCCAGCTCGTAACCTGTGAAGTAGTAGCCGCGCTCGCGGGTGGCCTGGATATTGTCTGTCCTGCAGCAGGTACGTAGGTAGGTATATATGTCGGTCTGCATGAAACGGACCATCAACCAGTCAAGATACGAGTCAAATTATTAGATGACATAGCATGCATGCGGATGTAGTACATGTACTACTGTACAGTAGTACAGTACAGCACACATCGTCTAGATATAAATATATGCTAATAAGGCGCTCTACCAGCATCTTGAGCAAGAGGCCTATATATCGGCCAGCTATTACAACGGCCAGGAATACTAATTCAGCAGCGCTAGCTGCCATAATGTTATACATAAACATACAATGCGTGTGCATTTTAAAATTCCGGGAGCAATGTGCACGAGATTGGCTGATTGGTTGGTTGGTTAGTTAGACGGAGAGAGGAATGGCTGTCCCTAGTAGGGGCAGCCATTCTTGCAGTCCGCTGTCACGGCCTGCATGCGTGTAGATGCATGTAGTACCACCTACCGCACACACTGAAAACATAATAAATAAACCGTGTGCATGCTCCGAGTGAGCTACCATAAGGAAAGATTTTCAGATACATTGCGTCGTACATTCTTTCCCGTACATACGTACGTGGGGCAGCATATGCTGATGTACGTGTGCTCATCCGCCCTGACAGCAATGGGGAGAGAGCGCGGGAACCGCACGGGCGTCCTGGTCCAGGTGCGCTCTTCCGCCTGCCGGAATACACACGGGTAGTTGTCCTGCAGGTACGGCATCAATGTCGGCAGCAGCAAGGGTCATGATGGCAGGCATGTGAATGATGATCGGGCATGTACGAAATGTATGGGGCCAAATTCACCCAATGCACCCTACATATCATGAAAAATGAAAACCGCGACTGCTGCTCTTGCTACTGCTGCAACTGCTCCTACTGCCATTACAAGCACCAGGGCTCCGGTTCCGGTGGCTTGGCAGCGGGAGAGCCGGGTGGACTGGTCCTGGCTAGCAGGGTCACTGCTGGCTGGGCTGGGCTGGCCAGTCACAAACTGTGGTAGCCGGTACACCGTACGGCACCGTGAACAACCACAACTACGCGCTAAGCGATCCGCCAGCATCTCGAGAGGCCTTTCCAGCAGAGGCCAGCTGCTATACAAACAATAAACTTGCCCTAGCCCACGATGATATGACACATGGTTGCACACAGTTGCGTAAATACATAGGTGCATACATGCCAGAATAAAGTCTGCACCACGCCCGTGGGCAGCCTCTATTCCTCCCGCTTCTTGCTGGCATATATTCTGTGTATGTATATGTTTGTATGTATGTGGCCCCACACGCGCACATAATACATGCAAACTACCTACCTGCACCCATGACAGGTACGACCAGAACTCCGAGAAACCCACAAGCACCTCGCCGATGTCCTGTACACACATCCATACACACATCCATACGCACGCACTTGGACTACTTGCTAATTAATTTTACAACACATACGTACATACAAAATACACACATACATGCATGCACGAGGTGTTTGCAGATGGGGGAGTTGAAAAATTAAGTTCAGTAAGAAGTGGGAATCGATGGATACAACGCAAAATATTACGATTCTAAAGCAACTAGCCCTCGCCTTGTCTTGCGTTATTACCTAGCGTGCCGCTGCTAGCTGGATCCCACTGATGGATTACATAGATAAGAAGATACGAACTCTACACCGCCGACAGAACTCGACATAGCTCATAACCCCATATTCAGCACCAATCCACCTGATCCAGATCTAGATCCAGATGCAGATCCAGGTCTAGCTCCACATTCAGGCCAGATGCAGAATCCGGAATGCATGTCCGGAACTTCAGATAGATGACAACGGCCCAGCATCCTCACCCACAGCGTCACTACTAGGCAAGGCAAGATCCCGCCCCAGACACAACCAACCCAGATCATGAGCTCGGTACACCCACCCGTAGCTTGCTGACAGCGTCTGCAATGGACAGAGCCCAGCCATGAGGTATGCCCGTGTACGTGTCGTACGTGATATTGGCCAAGAACTCCGCCATGTACGGCTTGTACACCAAGGTGCTATGCGTGACTAGACTCTTGTTGTCGTGCCCGTAGATAATCTGTCTGCCCGTCAGATGCGCGTACGTGTACATATAGCCATATTTTGGTAGGAAGCCCCCGACATTGACAAGCATGCGGAATGGATGTGGGTTGACGCAGCCCTCCTCACTCTTGCCAGGTACAGGGCGGACAGCTGGGTAGGGCTTCGATAACGATGATGATGACGATAATGGTAATCGCGATTGTGATAAGTCGGTTGGGGAGTCATTATTGTTATCCATAGTGCTGCCAGTTTCAGAAGAGTCCAGGGGAAGGAACCATGTCAGCGGGCGAAGAGCGATCATATCACCTGCAAGCCGGCGGCCGCAAGAAATGGATCCACTCGGAAGTCCATCAATTTTAAGTGAACTTTGGTTCCCCTTTAGGGGATGATGCCCACATATGGTAGGCGACTTTTGCGTGGGCAGGCTGATAAAGCAGAATGCGATTGTTACAGTGGACCCAAGGGGTCAAGTGCAGCACCTAGGAACGCCTCCCACACACACTAGTGCGGCATAAACACGTCGGTTACCGACCGTTTCCAACACTGCCGGGGTTCGCTAACCGAACCGACCGATTAACGATCGTTAAAAACACGTTAACCAGTCAGTTGGGTTAACAGTCAGTTGGGTTAATGGTCAGTTGGGTTGATGGTCAGGTAGGCTGGTGATCAGAGTGGCTGTCTTGATCTCAAGGTAAACATGTAATTACATCTAACCCATCGAGGCCATACGTGCATATCTGTCACCCCTGTCACCCAGCCATGTCACCTTATCAATCTATCTAGTAATCAACACTGCCTGCCACTCAGGTTAAACAGGCTAGGTTAGGTATGCCATAGTGCACATGTACAGCTGTACTACATCATCATGTCAATTCAACCTTAATGGCAATTTATGGCAATAGCTGTCGTGTGGCCATGCCTGGTTACCAACGATGGTTACGGGAACCGCGGACGATTACTGGCTAATGGTTGATCCGGTAATCTTACTGGCCCAGTAACTGGGCCGGTGGGTGGCAACTGGGCCGGAACCGGCTTGTTGTTGACGTTGTTACAGGGTGGTACAGCTTCACTAGTGGCCTCCTTCCCGAGGCATTTCCCTGGTCTCCCCTGCTAGAGGGGCACCCTAGTCCGATCACCCCATCCGACTTCAGAATGTACTCTTTGGGTTCGGCAGCTCACCACAAACATCCATCCAAAACTAGCGGATCTACGGCGCCACAACTCCATTTCCGGTCCGCTCGCGAGGTACACCCTGTGCTGACCACACATTGGGGGACCATCTCCCATTTCATCACCTCTCACACACCGTGGGGTCAGAAGGTGGATTTGAGCCCAGGTCCTTCAGAAACAGAAGTTAGGCCTTAACCTCTGCCAGCCACCTGGCTTGTTCTATGTTATAATTGTGTGCTGAAGTACTGTAGGCCTTATTCAGAAACTTAGCCAGGCCGTACTATCTTCACTGGACACAAAACCTCAGTTCCCTAAGGCACTGATTGGGTCAGTAACCCATGGGTAACCCATGGATTACCCACCTTCAACCCCCGGTAGCCCATTGGTAACCCCCTTGTAAGTTCCTACCCAGCGGGAGGGGTAACACGGGCCCAGGGTAACCCCCTCCGTTGCCCTGGACTATGGACATAGGCCTATAGGCCTATAGGCTACTCATGTTATTTGCTGCGCACTTCGTGAATTCCTCTTAGTACAATGCGCTATAAGATCATTACCGCGTGTTTTAGTGGGGGTTTCCGCTCCTTAGCTAGTAAGAAAGGCTAGTACCTTGCCAGTACCTTGCTAGTACCTTGCTAGTACCTTGCTAGTACCTTGCTAGTACCTTGCTTGTCCATTGCTTGTCATGTGTGTTTCACCACGCCCTCATGCAGCGATCGTTGCAGCCTGTATAGCAATGTGGCACAGATGTGACCTCGCAGTGTGCTACATCGTTCAGGGGACAGAACAGACACGTTTTGACGTTCAGAGCTTGGCCAGGCTCTGAATCCCAGCATAGATGCCGCCCAGCATGGTGCTGCACTTAAGATTGTATCAACCTCCGTGCTGCCACGCAAGGCTTAGCACCTGTGGGTGTGGTGGGTCTGATGCAGCTCGGGCGCCAGTGACAGCGCCAACAGGCGAGGCAGCGCCACCACAGCAGCAAAATCCGCCAGCGCAGACCCAGCCGCATTCATACTCAGCACTTCTGGTCGCTTATGGTCTTTGCTGAGCGTTCAACGTCTTATACAAATGTACAAATGGCACCCAAGTTACGCCCGCAGGCGCCCACGCGATAGGTGTAAGAAGGTTCAGCTCCCTTGGCATCTCCCTGAGTACTCTTTGCCTGGTATCACATTGGTGCGAATAGCTAGGAGGTGGGAACTCTCCGGATCGAATCCGGTTATGAAATTTTGCACACCAGGCATGTTGCAGCATCCTCTTACCCCATAGGTGGATGCCCAGGTGGGCGAGAAGTCTACCAGCACAGTCAGGTGGACGGGGACTGACGAAATGCCACAATAACAAACTAACTTATAATCCTACGGGATCTCAAACAACCTAAACCCTACGGGATATGCCTGGGGCCGCCTGAGGACGTCCGCTCGAGGGGGGAGGAATGTAAGAAGGGTTCAGCTCCCTTGGCATCTCCCTGAGTACTCTTTGCCTGGTGTTACAACAGCATCCCTGACGCTGTCACCACACACCAGTGCTTCGACATCCACACACTCCGAATCATCACCGGGCCCGCCCACGGACATTTACATCTTATGGGTGCAAATGAAGAGCGCTTCACCTACCGGTGGTGCCCGCGAAAAGGCCATACCAAGCGGAATCGGCAGCAGCAGTTCAAAACCATTGACATACAAGTACGTGCCACCCCGTCTTTATGCTTACAGCACGTTCCCAGGCATGCGGCAAAGTCTCCATGGACGATGCTCTTGCCCATGATCATAAGTCCACCTGGCACTACTTTCCACTCCAAAGCTTATCTCCATACAAGATGACCTCGTCCGCTGTTTGGCCCGCACCAATTCCTCATGCAGGCAAAAACTCCTGCTTTCCAGCTTCTGCCTGCATGACGAGGCCGCACGCTTTGTGAACTACACCAACGTGCAGTTAAACACCGAGCTGGAGCGAGGAAGGCAGCACCACGTGACATTTGAGGCAACTTATGGCTCCAAGCCCGCCACCAGTACGTTGTCGCACGTTGTACGATAGTCTGTCACCCAGCTACACTTGTTGGTGCTTTCAGGACTCTGCTGCACGTCGTGCCATTTAGGTGACTGCACACCACCACCCATGGCCATGCTTCACACATCGGCACATCCCACTATCGCACGATCTTTACCTACATCACGTCCGCACCTTCTGCAGCCGTCCTCTACACCATCAAGCGCATCCACGACGGCGAAATGCCAGAGTTCCACACTGCACTGTACTCTGATGTTATAAGGCTGTGGATCACGTCTGCGGGCTCCCTGCAGGCCGAAACAGGCATTCAGCTTATCTACGACTTCAGCATGCACGCTGCCGAAGTCCTTGACTTGTCCCAGGAATTCGCCATGTCAGTCCTGGAAGCGGTGACAAAGACCAAGGCGGATGGCAAACAGCTGCCTTCCCCACCGCCAAAACGCCCAAGGTCACCATCTGATGGTGCAGAAGATCCCCCCCCCACCACCACCCACGGCAAAAGTGCAGCTGCAAGCACGTGACTAAACGCAGTCACGTGCATCGACAACGGCCGTGTGTATGCGGGCCAATCCGTCAATCCCCATCGACGCTTCAGCACCCATGCCCGGTCCCCACCCAAGCGCATGCAACCAGACGCTGCAACATACCAGCCCTTCCAACAGCACTTCCGGTTGGCTCTACTCATGTCCTGCCAGAGCAGGAGTGTGCCGACATCATGGAGGTGTACTACATTGACAAATTCCATGCCATGGGACCTCACGGCTACAACATCATGCGCGCCACGTGCATGTCCAGCACTGCATGCACGCCTCACTGACAGCACCACCCGCATGATATGGATCAAGAACAAGATGTAATTACGGGACACATCCAGGGTTCTTCACCAGGGTACCCAAAAATTTCGGCCGTGTCCGAAACCCTCTGAATAACCTTTCGGGGCCCTCCCCGATAATTTTCCTGTCAGCCGGAGAGTGTTTTCGGGTACCCCGAAACTGTCTGAAGCGGTTTTCGGGGTAAAATTTAGCTGGATTCTATCGTTATATGCTAGGACGGCTGAACTAACAGGTGACTTTATTTTGGAACATAGCTCCAGGGAGAAGTATTTCAGCAAGGATTTTACCCAAAGCAAGGCCATCTTAGACTTCATAACTGAAAACTCTTTCTAAAAAACGTCAAGTTCGCTGACATCGAAGGCAAACAGGCGGTTCGAGCTTGCCGAAGCCGCGAATCCCGAGGGAGATGCGGGGCACCTTGATTGGGCGCTCATCATCAGTTGACTAGGGCATGTTTAACTATGCATATGCTTAGATGTATGAAAATGTCTGCGATACAGCTGCGAAACAGCCGCAATGCACATTTGTACTTGTTGTTTTACTGGTGACCAAGCGGGCCTTATACGGCAAGCCCGGTTTCCAGGCCCGTCTGCGCCCGAAAACATGCAAATTTACGCTGACATATCGTTCGGTTTTCTCCGAAAAAGCTTTCAAAATGCTTCGGTGGGGTCCCCGAAAAAATGCTCTAAAAGGCCCAAAATCCGTTCGGAATGCTCCGGGGCGCACTAATTTTCCTTTCGGGCAAAACGGAAATATCTCGAAAAAGTTCGGGCCCGAATCGGGGTGAAGAACCCTGGACACATCTGCATCGTTATGCGTGTTCTCACAGCCGGAACTTGCATCGGCAATGTTGCGGGGTGTAGTGTCTTAGGTATCACGGGATCCTAAGATCCACCGATCAGTTCTTTTCCAAAAAAGACGTGATATAACACGTCATAACTTGTCGATGCATGGTGCGACCCACTTTAGACAACCTGTGGATGATTTCTTGGCGCGTTAGCTGTACGCTGCCATATACACATTTGCCTCGACTTGCATGCAGCACAGACCCTTACGTTCAGGAGCCCAGGAGGCCGGCGAACATTCGGCAGCTAACTGCATATCCTGCCGTATAGTGCACCGAGGTCAGAACTGTATGGCCGACGACAAGGCTAAGGTGCAACCTTTTTCCCCTACTAGGCCGTGTTTGTACTGCGACTTTGGCGTGAGTTGGGCCATCTGAACAAGGTGACAAACTGCACAAAATGCAGGACGTCATTTGCTGTTGCAATCCGCATATAGCTGCAGCTGCTTCTAATGCTCCGTGAGCACGACGTCCTGCGTGCAGTGCGCTAATTCACTTGCTCGCATGACGTCGTATTAACATGTCCTGCATCACCTTGTAACAACACCTATTCCATTCTGCAGATCGATGTGCACCGCTTATAATGCTGCCCTTTTGAGGTGATTGGACGCGCCCAGCACATTTCCTTTGGCTTTACTTAACAAACATACGCCCCTGACACAGCCGTTAGTTCACGACCATTGCTTCCAAACCCCGTGTTACACTTCTACAAACGCACTGGCACCGCCTTTCCTCCAGACTGCGGGGTGTACACTACAATTCCAATTCACGCACGTCTTGCACGGTAAGCCAGCCACAGCAGCCACCATCCGGCCGGTCGCCTTAGGAAGCCGCAAGAAACGCAGCCAGCTGCTTCACCAGAAACCCACGATGTTTTGAGGTTAGAAGAGTCCCCGGGCTCATAGATAAACAAGTAATAATAAATAGCGTTGGAGAGTAGTCGGCTTGGGCAGGTTCATAACCGTCACGAAACATTTTTTACCGACAGCTGATTAGGTAATTGGCTGGGTCAAACCAAAGCAAGAAAATGGATGAGCGGGCGCGAGGCAGAACGAACGCGCTTATTGATGGATCTCTTGAGCGATAAATAGAGGATGAGGCGGGCTTTAAGTATCTCTTATATACTGCGGCGACTAGCTACTGGCCGCTACTCACTGTCGAAAATGAGGAAGTAGTCGGCAAGCCCCGGGATGTGGGTCGCGACCGCAAGCTTCAAAAACTGCTGGAAGTACCAAGTGCTCCTCCGCTTTATGTGCTTCGCGTCCGTTTCCGACCGGACCTGGAACCGACCACCAAGCCATTCAGATACGGCCTCAGCTGTCATGTGCGGTACAAGGGTGTCTTCCTGCGCACAAACAAACTAGTCACCGGAGCGCTATTAACGGAATCAATCTGCGCCTCACATACAAGATAACAGACGACGTTTTCAGCAAAGGTTCGGAATACACCGCAGCCGCGTGCAGCTACGACATGGATGCTCCTCGGCTTGGGCAGCATAAAAGTGTTCACGGACGTAATCATTTGACGGTTGACACATGTTGGCTTGAGGGCTATGGTGACGACGTCAAACGCAGCTGGATAATAGCTTTTGCATGGAATCAGCCAAGGAGGTGAGAGAACGAAGTGCGCGAGCAGCGCAAGGTGCAGGGTGCTAAAACGACGCATCGTCATACTGCGTCATAGTCAGAAAGGATATAGGTTAATGACGGAATGTTCAGCTGTTTTAACTATGGCGGGTTGCAAAACAAATTGCGGGTGCGAGGCGAAGTGCAATCTTGCGTACGGCTAGCAACTTGCAAAGTTGTAAGTCGCAAGTTGCAAGTCGCAAGTTGCAAGTCGCAAGTTGCAACTCGCAACTCGCAAGGAAATTGCAAAATCTCACCCATATTTATTATTTATTATTTATTCATCTTTACTGTATGTGTTAGGGTTTTAGGGTTTTTGTTTTTTTGCGCATTTTAGCTGGTCAATTGTGGACACATCAACGGGCATGCGGACGCGCTCGCCCGACTTCTCACCCTGGCGTTCCTCTGGAACGTGCCACGCGCTCGCCTTTCCCCACAGGAGCTAATCTAACCAAGTCGCCACACGCCCCGATTTTCAACCACAAACGAATGCTGTCGTCTGCAAGTTGGACGTGTTGCTTACGCCGTATCGCTGCCTGCACGCCCGAGAATTTTGTACGCAACGGGAACAATGCGTTTTCCGGTTCTTGAAGGCTGGCTTATGGGCTGACAGCCATGGCATCTGGCTGTTAAGCAGTTACGTTGTCCTGCGCTTTTGGTTGTTCTTAGGGCGCTCGAATGTTTTTTGGTCTTAGTTCCCTTCATTTTTGTGTTTGTGTTGTTATTATTTTTATTATTCTTTTGTTATGATGATTTCTGCATGGTACTGGACATTTTCTTGTTTGT
Organism: Volvox carteri f. nagariensis; assembly: GCF_000143455.1. Classification (NCBI taxonomy): domain Eukaryota; kingdom Viridiplantae; phylum Chlorophyta; class Chlorophyceae; order Chlamydomonadales; family Volvocaceae; genus Volvox; species Volvox carteri. Next base: position 61,437 of record NW_003307617.1, read on the forward strand.
TGCTGGCTTTGGAAGGCTGCCTATTACGCGGGCGATCGCATTGTGTACTTGTTACTTTCTCTGCGTATTACGGTCATCACAGCGCTCCACGACTTTGATGTTTGCCTTTTGGGCCAACAGACATGGCATTCGCTTCTTGCTTCTTGATTTTTTTGTTTTGCTTCTTCAATTTTTTCACTTCGTTTGTCTATTTTCTTTTCTTTCCTTTATTGCTTTTGTTTGTTGTTTGTCCCTCCCTTTAATGCTGCTGTAATGTTGATGGGGTGTTACACTGTGGGCGGCTCGCCCCGAGAAAGGACGAGCACCGGGCCGCGGGGGCGGGCGCGGCTCTACGTCCGTCTGTTCCTCCACGCGCGCCTCACTCCCTCACTCACGCCAACCGGGACGCTCTCCCAGCCCCTGGCTAGGCAACGTAGTGGCGCAGAAGACTGCGAACCGAATTAAGCGAGAGCCGCACGAGAGGCGCCACACCACCTCTGGGAAACCTAAACAAGCTATCTGGCCCCACTACACCTGGCCAGCTTATTCGCGCGCTCTCGTTCCTCTTGACCGCCAAAACAATTGCAATGTTTTTTTTATTTGCGATTTTTGATGGTTCCATAGTTGTATGGTTGTATGGTTCTATGGAGTTTTGTATGGCGAGAGACGTGCGGACGCATCCGCGGCCCTCCCCACCCCCTTTCCCGGAGTGCCTATGCCCCGGAGTGGAAGTTGGCTAACGAACTACGGCGAGGTCAGGAGCACCAATTGAGTTAATTTTTACTTTTCTTTATAGCTTAAATTTTGCGCAAATCGGGCATACTTTGGTAGATGGAAACTGCGACTGCCGGACAGAGGTCACACATTCACATAATGCCAAATGAACGGGCTGCAGAGACTGCATAGCTAAGGCTAAGCTATTGCTTTAACTAGTTTAGCAAAGAGCTTCACGCGCGGGCACCTCCGACTTCGACCTGGCCGATGATGATAACAGGACTTCTCGCTTTGTACCCGTCCAAAAGCACCGAAACGCATAGGATTGCTGTGAATTATAGCACATGGAAGACATTGCGTGATCGACTTTAAGGGCGCGCATGGTGCCCCGGCCGCGCTTTATGGGCCTCCAGGAGCCCCAAAACGGATTGTCTAGGATCAATCCATTGCAGATAGATCATAGGCGCTGGGCTGGCGGTCATAGGGCGCATAGCAGCTGGATGGCTTTCAGGCTGCCGGTCATGGGAACCCGGGAGGCGTGCTGTTGGTGCGGGGCAAACCAGGGCTGTCGGGTGACCGGCGGAGATGGATGGGTGCACCACCAATTCATATATACACAGGGACGAATCCTAATCGGGGCGCGCGGCGGTACTCCGCCTGGAGCAAGCAGGTTCAACTCCTGCCGTCCTGTTCCTTTCATCATCCTCCCACAAAGAGTCCCCCGCAATTCTTGTACATCACAGCGCACTCCTAGACCGGCTGGATTTGAGGAAGGTGCGCCCCTCACCGCTGCGGCAGCGGCAGCAGCGACGTCCAGCCTGACGGCGCAGCGCAGCAGCGCGGGCCCCGGATGGGGCTTGTACGGGAGGGAATACGGCGGGGACCAGTCGGGTGGTTATGACGATGCGGTGGCGGCTGCGGCCAGGTCGAAGTCGGAGGTGCCCGCGCGTGAAGCTCTTTGCTAAACTAGTTAAACAATAACTTTTCTTTAGCTATGCAGTCTCTGTAGCCCGTTCATTTGGCATTATGTAAATGTGTGACCTCTGTCCGGCAGTCGCAGTTTCCATCTACCAAAGTATGCCCGATTTGCGCAAAATTTAAGCTATAAAGAAAAGTAAAAGTTAACTCAATTGGTGCTCCTGACCTCGCCGTAGTTCGTTAGCCAACTTCCACTCCGGGGCATAGGCACTCCGGGAAGGGGGGGGCACGTTGGCCTCCGCACACTGACATCCTAACCATTTGCTAGGTGTCATTTCCACTTACAAAATCCTCTACAGTCATGTGAATGGTGTTTGATTTAGTTTGGAAAATTGAGAAGCCACGGTAAACGTTGCAACGCACATGTGCGCCATTTGAACGAACTGCAGCAAATGCACATCTGATGCACGTTTATATGGTATCCATTCCACAGGGTAGCAGAGGTCCGTGCGATCGCCTCCGCGATAACGGTAGTTGGGCACACTGTAGTTGGAGTACTGCAGTGGGGAATGGCTTCTGATGGCGGGGCTGTTACCCTGGGGCCGTGTTACCCCTCCTGCTGGGTAGGAACTTACAAGGGGGTTACCAATGGGCTACGGGGGGTTGAAGGTGGGTAACCGATGGGTAACCCATGGGTTACCGACCCAATCAGTGCCATAGGGCAGGTTTTAGCCCGTTTTTTGCAGGTTAAAAGCTTTGCGTGCTCTCTTCCTAGTTGGTGCCACTGTGACCTCTTTGCTCTTGGGATTGTCTATGTACTTCATTTGCAATAAGGCTACATCAAAGGAATGGGAGTTTACATGAAGCTATATAAAGCGTGTAGAAAGCATTTGTGGCGTTTGCCTGCTTGTAGGTGCACTACGAGTCCGCGGTACATAACTCCTTTGTACTGGAGGTATGTGGCCTAATCCACATTGCAGGCACATATGTTCCACACCACCCGCCCATGGGTCACTTGGGCCCTATGCCCTGGCAGGTATCCCGCTCCTCCACCGCCCCCGCACTGATGTCCTTCCTCACCTGCTACCATTTCGACATGCACTGGGAGCACCACCGGTGGCCCTATGCACCCTGGTGGCAACTGCCGGTGTGCAGAGACCTGGTCAGGCGGGCCACCGCTGCATCCTCTGCCGTGTACGGCGGCGCAGGCGTCACGACCAACCCGCGGGACATTGCTCGGGATAAGAAGCATCCGCATAAGACACAGCACAGAAGGGAGGGTCTGGACCCCCCGGGAGCACCGCCAGGGGCTGCGGCAGCAGCTGCCGTGGTCGCAGCGCGGTGAGAGGGGGCCCACAGAGTAACGCTGCAGGATGTGCAGGGGGGAAGAGCGGTGACGGCGATGTACATGCTGCCCCGCAGGTGGGCAGGGGCTCTGTCCTGGGCTTCTGTGAGCATTGCCCTGGATGTGTGACTGTACAGCATCGGGATTTCCACCCACGGCAGGTTTTGGGTGGACGCGTGTGCGCATGTGTATGAGTGTGTGTGCCACATCATTCCTGAGCAAGGGGCTGACGCTGGCCAGGATCAGCTATCCTAATCAGGTGGTCTGACAAAAAGAGAGCCGAAACACTCTTCCCAAACGAGGGAAGAGGGACGTTAAGGGGCGCTGCTCCCCGCTTGCTCGACCTGGAGACTGCACGCGCGGAGCAGTACGGCTACAGCCCTACAAAACACGAGGCCACAATCAGTCATGCCGTCTCCAACTGGATCCTCATTTGCAGCCGTTGCCGCCACGACGGCGTCAGGTGTGATTGGCCCTGATCAGGGCCTGTTCATGAACTGCGTGTATGTCCGCATGTATTGCATCACTTTGTAGGCCAGCACTACCCGAGTGTGAAACTGAGGGCCCAACCTGCGTGTGTGTGGATGTATGTATGTGTGTGTATTTGTTACATGTCGATCGGGGCATGACACTGGCGCTGTGTGTGTAGAGGAGTAATGGCCGCCGAGTTCGACGGGAACAAAAGGGCCTCTGGAGCAGGCAGTGAAGTGTAAACGCATGTTGTATTGGGTGCGGCCTGAACTGATCAAAAGGAAGAATATGTTTGTTCGAGGCACGGAAAGCGAGAGCCTAGCATGTTGCATTAGCCCTTGCGTCATTGTATATGTGTGGTGGGAAGTGTTTGCTGTCTGCGCGCCGTCGGTGAAGCATCCAGCATCGAGGGGACCTCCAGGGGCGTCCGGAGCTAAATGCCAACAGGGGCTTTGTCGCAGTAAAACAATCGTGAGTGTCCATGCACGTGCAGCGCATATCTGCACAATCATAGAGACATGCACATCTGCATTTTTACAGTCTTGCCAATTTTACCTTAATGCGCAGTTCGTCGTGTTCGAGTACGATGGCCTTTATAATATTTAGCCTGTAGTGTGGTACGTTGTGTCAGGTAGGGTCGTTCATGAGGCTTTGTACAGGTCACTGACCTGGCAGATGGGCGTGAAAACTTGCCGCATTGGCATATCCGCGGGGGACAGAGCAGGTAATTTCAGTATTCTGCTGTCATCGCAGATGGGCCTCTCTTGCAGTTTATGATATGGTGTTATGAAGTTGGGTTTGAGTAAGCACCGTATTTGTTAATCTGCATATCCCGAGTCCCTCAAGGTGCTGCGTGCCGGTAGTGTTTGTAGCGTAGGGTCCAGGACGGAATGCCGTTGCTAGTTCCTGTCGATGGTTGCAGTTGACAGTCGTGTCGTTTCGACAGGTCCTAACCAAGTATTTAGCCTAAGTACCAGCCAGCGCAAGCACTGTGGCCACCGGCACGGTGCTGGCGAATTACATCGCTCTGAAAGCTCCAGCTGGCTCGTCCGGAACTGGCAAATCTAGCCTGAGCTTAAGTAGCTTCGTGAAATGCGTAATTCTCCAGAGCAGGGTTTTGCCGCACTGAGAGGAAGGCAGCGTGCACGTCGGGGAGCAGCTTACACGAACATGTTCAGCAGACATCCTCAGAACCTGTAATACCTGCCATCCTTACCAGCAGTGGCTCGTCCTGCCGTGTTCCATTGCATCTTTGCAGCCACCGTTGCAAGCTCAACGTCTATCTTTGGGACATACAGACATACAGTTGTTCAAACTAGTAGTCTGGACATCGTTTGAAAAGCTTATGCCGCCCAACTCTGCGGTTCAGGGTCTGGGTGGGGGGTTATGATCTCGAGTGCATAGTTGCCATGGCACAGATTCTGCAGGCTTGCGTAACCTTGCAATAGACGTCGTGTAAGCCCTGTTTCACTTCGGCGGGCCGTAGGAGCTTTTATACGGCACGGCTGATGCAGCCATAAGCATGCTGCCGCAGCCTGTTGCGGTTCCGGCTACTTTGTGTGTCCACCAGTGGCGGCTCCAGTGGTTGTAATCCAAGCATTCGGTTGACCACCTGCCTCAGTTGCTGCTTTATGGCTGCGACATCTGCATTTCCCTTCTCATCATTTTAGCATCAATATTACTGTAGTCGCGCCTGTGCGCATGCGTGTTCATTCTTATGTCGTCAAGGCTCCACATGAGATGACCCGACATGGATCATGAGCTCGAGTCATAGTTTGAGTCCCTGGCACAGACCCGACCTACAACAGGTCGTCCATTGACGTACATACAATGCCCAATCGCACCATGAGGTCTGGCGAGAGGCTTACATCTTCCTCGCCCGTATAGTCCGATTTCTCCAACCTACCACCCCAATCCCACAGCCGAACGACAACACGCGCGAAATGCAGTCGCTTTAGTCGTATGGTCGGTTTTCGACCAGTCCGCGTGAGAGCTGGAGGAAAGTATTCCTTAGGCACGATTTGTTTTATGGGGTGTTAGGGGAATCAATATTTGGATTAGTCGTGTCGCAGCAAGGCACAGCAGTGGACACCACAATGGTCGCACATTCCGCAACACAATGATATCTGAATGCATCTACGAACATAACGCATTAACTCAATAACTCAAGTCAGGCAAAGTTAATGGCTGCACTGTACTCGTACGCTACACAGCTCACAAGGGAGCAGATGCTGTGTGCAACCCCTTGCCAGATCCCTGCTCCACAACATGTATGTATGGCTGCAAGCACGTCAAAGACATACATCCGGTCGTCTAGAAGTACCCCCATTGCCATAGCCTTCTGATCAAAGGCTATGGCATTCCATGGCGCGTCCGCAGCAATACAGGTTGGAGTCATGCCTATATAATATGCTCAGACTTTTCACTGTAACTCGGGCCCCTGTGTACGGCACAACCGGTGTATGATCGATTTCCAGTAAGTGTGAGCTTAATCACATGCACAAGGGGAGCAAGGCCAACCGGCATAGGACACTTCGTTCAATAGAATGAATTGTGTTGCGGTGGGGTCCGAAAGAATCACAGGCACGTACAACCATCTACACAAGCCGCAAACATAAGCCAGCCAAACGGCCACACCGTGTACCGGAAAACCCACAGAAAACCGGATTCGTTGCCCAGCCCAACACTCTGAAGGTGCATGGCGACCTGTGATATGGAGAAACGTGGCCTGAACCAGTGGCCATGAACCATTAAAGGGGTATCACACAAACAAAAGTTGACCATGCAATAGCCACCATATGATGGATGCATCATAATAATCGCCAGAAGAATTTCGTGTCACCAGAAGTGGCTGAAACCCCCCGGTAGTCATAAGCCCCCTTCACCTGCTGTGAAAGCCGGCGACCCACCGACTGTACAAGCTTTAGCAGGATAGGGCCGGCGAGGTTTAAGCCTCCTGAACGCATTTCACTGGCGGACCGGACATTTCGGCTCCGTGCATTGCCCGGAGGGTCTCGAGTCAATTAAGTCTGCCGTCGTCCACCTTCTATGTAATGGTGTCTGTGGCCCCACCAATGGCACTGGCAGATTCACGTCCGGTCCGTTAAGTAAGATGTATCCCAATTCCCGGAATTGGCATGCTTGAGGGGCCCTCAAGCAAGCAATGTCACGCAACAATGCCCGAAGAAAAGCCTCGCACTGGTCTCACCAGCTCCCGCATCACAATACATCACTCTGAAATCTCCATAGCATACATTAGTATCAGTTAATAATAGAATACTCACATTGCGGTAGACATCACATAAGGGTACACTTGGAGGAAACATGAAAATGTAGGCCTAACCTCGTCTGATATCTATCTCCTGACAAGGCACCTTTTAGACTAGTAGGCGAGAGACATGATGCCGCTTTCTGTGCACTGAGGAAGGGCATGAAGAGTGGAAAAAACAGGATCTGCCACGTGCACGAGCGAGAAAGATATTACCTATCAAGTATCTCAGCACGAAGAGGGGAAGGACAGTGTAACGAGGCAAGGCCTATCTGAGCATCCCGGGTTACGCCTTTGCTGTGTCATAGACAGCTACTATAGCAGCACTGTTATGTTTTCTTCGCTGGCTAGACGGCTCTGGCAGGCTAAATATCATATTTATATATGATCCAGGTTGCAAAGTGAACCTTGCAGCATGAACCTGCGAAACGTGAGAAAGCCCAAGGAGTTTGCTCGCTCTTCTTACCCAATCCTGACAACATGTATGTGCAGCTGCCTCATCATGGACTCAAGCTCCGCATCCCAGCCCCTCCACTCTTTCCTGAAGCGACTGTGCCACTCAATCATGACCACATCACAAAGAATGATGCTACCCCGGCGAATCATGTGGCTTAGCAGCTCATACTCAGCTCCTTCAATATCTATTTTGCAGACCACATGGTCCACATATGTGACTGCAGACTCCAAGTAGTCGCCGAAATCCACAGATGGCACCGTAACCAGATCTCCAAGTGCATGAGGTGAATCGAACACTGAGCCGCCAGTCTTGCCTGGCTTGCCATCAGCACCTACATTTCGGCTGTCCATGTGGAATGACAAGGTTCCTTTTTCAATCCAAGCTGCAGCCTCCACCAGCACCACATTCTCAGGGTGCAGCTTGTATTGGGTTGTCAGGCGGTCAAGGCCTGAGCGAACGAGCGGCATATTCTCTGGATTGCATTCAAAGGCGTGGATGACATAGTCGCTGTAATCGGTCTCAGCCTTGATCAGCATCTTTTCGATAGAGTCCCCTGTGCGTGCTCCCAGGTCCATGAAGAACTTGCGCGGGGGCCTTGCCACCACATCCACACCAGGACGCACTAACGCCTTGTCATAGACCTTAGCGACGTACACCTGCCGCCCCAGACCTTCATGTGTGGAGTCGAAGCACACATAGCGACCGTCACGAGACCACCTGCAGACAAGAAATGAAACTGTAATTGGAAAGACGTAAGGGAGCCCGAAAGCATAGGACTAAGGATGGACACAAGCCATGATATTCTTGTTTCCCATGCACAAAGCGAAGGGACGAACCCCGGGTATGAAATCTAAGGCTGGATGTATAGATGTGGGAGCACTGGCCTACAAGTCATACCCCGGCTACCTGAAATGCTTTTAATCGCTGATTTATAACTCATGTCCCCATTGCTCATGCACCGGCCCACCTAGGGTGCAGATCGACGCGTTGCGCAACGTTTCTGCTCTCCTTCACAGGTGAGTAGTGCCCAATAATAACCGTGGTATTTCGAACTGCAGTACAACGCGGGGACAACGGGGCAGTCGTGCAGCTGCCACTGCTTGTATGAATTATTGGGACATAAGCAGTAGGCGGCATAATGAAACGTGATCCAGCAGAAGACGGCATTGCACACCTGTAATTAGCATTAGTAGCTGTCATACAGTACGACACATCATTTCGGCGGCCAGCTACTATACATCAGGATGGGTAGCAAAAGCACCAAGCAACCACACGGGTATGAATGCGATGCTTATACGAAGGGATTTCAATCTTGGAATCCAGACATAGAAAGCCAGCTGCGTAGAGTTGCCTATTTGTCTGGTGTGCTGGCACTACTGCATTAAGTAATTTTAGGACCTGGGATCGATTCCTGGGGGGATCCCGACAATGGGCATGAGTATAAGATAATGACTAATTGCTGAGACACTATGATGAGGTCACAGATGATGGAACAAGATAGATTCACATTCTGGATTTGTGTGATTGCTGTCTCTGCGAATTATGTTGGGGTGACTGGATGGGGAGATAAGGCAGACTAGGATCCAAATCCGCTTTAGACCCCCATTCGTGTGGAACCTGTAACTTTAACCTATTGCAGGTTAACACAGCAGCCTCTTCCCATGGGTAGGCGTATGACAAAGCTGACCATGAGCCTAACAGATGTTTGACAACACCAGGAATGGAGTGTGGTCCAACGGTGCCAGACTAATACGCCATGCTGCTCTGTCACAGATGGCATGATGCTCATGTTCTGGTCATGCATCAACGAGGGTTGGACATATCAGATAAACTCGATATCGTTAACTAATATGAGGCAACGTGGGATATGCCACCAGCAAGTCCAGTAGCATGCACTGCTTGCCAAGCATGCACCTAGCTCTGCACATAACCCCCACCCACCTCCACCTGCTGGCTGATGTATGTGAAGTGCGCTGCCTACTAGATCCCACACAATTATAAACATACCGAGGTCCCAGGTGAACAGGGTGCGGATTGGGCCGGGGAATCCGGGTATGGCCTGTTGAGGGTAGGTGTCCGACAGGATGAAGTGGGTGGATGTTGGCGCAAAGCTGCAGTGTCCATCGCCTCCACGGGACACTTCCACTGGGCGCCCCAATTGAACTGTGAAAGTCTTGAACTGCATGTTGCATACAATTGGATGTCAGACATTATCTATTATTGCGATTATATATACAAAATAAATGCCATGGGATGTGAACCCTGATGAGCAAATGAGGATTGTTCAGGTACCATGTTCACCAATCCCTCATGCCTACATTCAGCAACGAATTCATAACCAACATGTGATGTACACACCTTGGCGTAATAGTATCCAGTGCTGTCACAAGAAATGAGGTTGTCATCCCAGCCAAAGTCGTGATGGGATCCGTGTGCAAGAGGGACACGCCAGAGCTCCCCAGTGGCGATATCCACAGTGAAGGCAAACGTCTTGAAGTTACGCCAGTATCTGCAATATGCCGATCGATAGAGAAACATAACCTGCACCACAATTTGCATTACCGTAGTGCCTGTAAGTTTTGATAACTCACAATCGGAATGTCACCTCCAATGTGTGAGCCGTAATTTCCGTTAGGCAGTGTTCAGTAGTCACCACGAAATGTACAATGCACGGTACTTTTTCAAACTGAAATTACGCACTATGACTGAAAATCGACCAACGTTTTTAGATGATTTTAGATGATGGACCCGCCAGACAGGCCTTTAAAGCGTCCAAAGCTCATACAGTCAAACCTTAACCTGCCAGCTTGAGCCCCCGGAGTCCTAGGTGAGTTACAATATTAGTTTTACCATGGTTATGAGGAGCAGGAGGGGAGAGGAAAGGGAAGGGCGGAGGGGAGGAAGGGGAAGGGAGGGGGGGGAGGGGAAGGGAGAAGGGGAGGAAAGGAAGGGAAAGAAGCAGAAGTTTGAAAGTTTAGGTGCATGATTAGGGGGGTTCTGGGGCCCTCTGGAAAAATACATTTAAGGGTTAATGTTTTTAAGGGTAATTTTGCCCTGACACTGTATTTGAGGGTGTTCCTGCCCATGTTTCCTCCTTATCCACTTGTAGGACTTCCTCAAGAGCAAGGTGCCTGGCGCCCTTCTCAAGTGCATCCAGCGAACTGCACATCTAAGCTGCAGCGTTGTGATGTTGGCGTCCAGAAGCCGTTGAGGACTGCATCAAGCGTGACACGGTCACATTCTTCGTCCGCCAGCTGGAAAAGCAGTACATCGCGCCAAATGACACCATGGTCAGCCTGAGCACGTCAAGGCTGAAGCCACACAACCCTTCCTTCCTAAGGCAGGCTTTTTGCTAATATGGGGAGAACCCGGACATTATCCTCAATGCCTGACACAAGACTGGCCTGCTTTGAGCGTGAGCTCCAGCGTGAGGCCATAATCTTGCGGATGCAGGTTGAGAACGTCCTCTTCCCGCCGCCTGTCAGCACACGCCAAGCTCAGGCCGAGGCTACACTCGCTGCAACCGCAATGGCGCAATTTTCGTGACCTGACAGTCTTAATTACTTACACCTTGCATTTAGCACGCTTTTGGCGCAACACGTGACGCATTTTTAGTGTTTCGATTCTCTAGTCTTTCGTTTATGGGCAGTCAAAGGTCCTTGGATTACATGTGCGCCCGGTGTGCATCCACTATGTTGTTATCAGGTGTGCTGTATGGGGTTTCCAGGCTGGATGTATTTGCAGTCGGAAGCTGGGGCCGGTTGAACAGGAGGAAACTGAACTGGCACGGTACAGCAAGCATGCACTGTTGCCTTCACCAATCGTAAAAACACACTTGCGAAGTCATGTCAAAACATACGTTCTCCAATTGTTAGTATCACCGCAAAACTCCAAGCAATTTTTGGGCCGCCTCCATTTCAAGGGTTATCAAAAGCACTACGGTATGCCGTGTGACCATCGCTGTAATACCTACTACTACAGCACACCTGCTGCAGTAGCCGGTGTAGTAGCTGGCCGCTAAAAAGGCCTCTCGAGATGCTGGTGGTCGCGCTTCGCGCGTATTTGTAGAGCCGTACTGTGTACCAGCTACTGCATCCCCCCCCTTTGAAGGGATCCGTCTCGGGCCCTTTACGGCCACGTATACCACCAGCCAGTGCCTACCTTCTCCTACCCTCGGGCAGTGGGTGACCAGTCCACGTCACGCCATATGCCGGGTTCACATGTGCCTAGCCGGCTTCAGATTTCTCAGGCACAGAGACAGTCCAGTCGGTTCGGCTACATTTATATTTTGTGCGATTATCACTCACTGAATCGCTAAACCCGATATTCCACCAAGCGTGATTTGAACCGACGACTTCAGGATCGTAAATTTTCACGAGGTCTCTGTGCCAAATGTAGCAGCCGGCCGCTGGAAAGGCCTCTCGAGATGCTGGGCGTCGCGCTTCGCGCGTATTTGTAGAGCCGTACTGTGTACCAGCTACTACAGCCGGCCACTGAAAAGGCCTATAGATGCTAGCGAAGCGCCTTAGCGCGTATTTATCGAAAACTTGTGTGCCGTACTATGCAGAGCTACTACATTCCTCCCCTCTGAAGGGTTCGGCCTTGGGTGCTTACAGTCACACCAGCCGTGCCTGCCATCTACCTTATAGCAATTTCAACCCAAAATGAATGGGACCTCTGGTAGGCTGGCAGCTTAACCCTTTCAAGCATGCGACCGAAGATGCATATTTGAACACCATGGCATAGAGAGGGGAAATGTCATGCTTGGGAGCGCAGGCGATGGTGGTAATTATGTGGTCAAACTCTATTTTCCCTGTGCCCAGCAGACGGTATGACGGTGGCATCACTCCACTGGAACCCTGGTGTGTTCCACTCCCCCGCCCGGTACAAATTAGACATGCAAGCCCTCATTCTTCACCCAGCAACCTGACAGTTCCATACCATACCCTTATTCGCCAGCCCCAATCCTCCATCCATCCAAATGCACAGCCAGAACCCAGCTTTCCCTTGCCCAATTAGCTACTCGTACCGTGTATGTGATAGCACGCACCTTTGTGCCCTCGCGGTTTAACTGTGCATGGTTGAACCAGTGCCGGCACTCTGTCCGTACAGCATTGGTGTCCAAACCTGTGAAGCTGCTGGCATATTTCTGCCGTGTGATGGGGTCCACAAGGTCCGACCTTGCCACAAAGTCAAACACTTGGCGTATGCTCACGAGCAGTCGCGGCTTCACGTTAGCAGGGTCCTGGATGCCCTCCATGAGCCAGACGCCATCATTATCGGGGCAAGTGTTGTTCCTTTCCAGCTCTTGCGTGGGGCTGTCCACAGCGTAACCATAGTCCCGCCGGGTAACGTAAAGCCGTGCAAAATTTAAAGACACCGCGACTGTACCATTGAAATTGATGCTATAAAAAGGCATCGGCAATGTAGCCACTTGCCTACGCTGCATGATGTCGTACACTATACCAACGAACTTATTGGATGCGACGCGGTCATTGTAAATGATCATGGAATTCGACCATCCAAGCCATTGCAACATAGTCCCTTGCTGATGATTCCACGCAGTGGTATTAACCAGGAACTCTAGCCTTGGCCGCTTGCTGTCAAAGTCCATCACACCAATCTGCAAAGCGTCGAGTACTGACATTCCTTTGTCGTAAAATGGTATACTTTGAAAAAGTAATTTGGAGCCGTCTGCTGACCAAGGGGACTTGTCGAAGTATCCTGAACGCGCAAAAACATTGAATGCACAGTATATATCACAACCTAACGCACGCAGCAGTAATTACAACTGCGGGTCAACCACGTAATGCACAGTTATGCTTGGCCCTTACCGCTCATGTGTACGCCTTGCTGCGTGTTACTGATACGCCGCACCTCACCCACACCGACGTAGTTATAGGGATCGTATGTTACATTGGCAAGTAAAATATCAGTGCAATTGCGTAGCTCCACTAATAACGTATGCCCCGGTACAGGGATTTCAGCAGCTCCTAGCGTACGCAACGTTACAAGGTCCGCATAAAGGGGTATCAGCAATGGTAGCAGCAGTTGAACTGGTATTTTTGCTGATGCTCCATAATTTTGCAGTAAGATTCCCATTGCTTTGCCGCACTGGCAACCATGCGAGAAGCGGGATACTGAAGTAGGAGCCTTGCTGAATTGCAAGTTGCATGGCTATAGCCTGTTGAATTACACAAGCCTGTTGCAGGCTGTCTGCTGCCTACACGCGAGTGGTTCCCTGGAGCGGGTTGCACCGTATCTTGAAGTCTACATGTACACATATTCAAACATTTTAACCATTTTTAATAAGAATCACATTTCTGAACATTCCAATCACTTACATAAGAATCATCAAATCGCCTCAAAGCATTAACGAATTCTTTGGCGAACTCTTCATTACGTTTACTGTCGTTTTTCCAAGTATATCCAAGCGAACCAAAAGGCTTATGGGCAGCCGAAGGACTGCTGCGAATACCATAAGCAATTTTATTTGTTGTTGTGCTGGCTACTACTGTGAAAAGGCAGTAAGCGTTGCCCGCGCTAACTGCAATCACCGTTGTTGTCAGGAGACAAAGCTGCAAGTCTCCAACACTAGTGCTATCACTAAAGCAGCTAAAAGCCTATTAGACGCGGTGATTGACGGAGTCTTACAGGTGCAAACCGCGGAACCAACCACCGTAGCACCAAGCAAATTCAATAATCGTGGCAGACATGCCAGACTTTAAATGTAAAGCTACCTCATCGGTAGTGGGCGCCTTCCATTAGCCAGGGTGAGTTGGCTAAAAGTCGCGTGCTTCCATGGTAGCTGAGTCAACCGTAATCGCACCGCATCTTCCAATGCTTGTTTGCTTCGTTACCACAATTTAAGAATTCGATTACACAGCTTAATTTGAGCATTGGGCTGAAATGGCCGTAAAAGATAACCGCTTGCGTTGCATTTGCGCTTACGCTCGCCTTCCTAGTGACATATATTATTTTGCTTCGAGAGAAATCTGCTGATTCTGGTGATGTCGACGTGTTTCTCGTGTTTCTCGGGGCGGCCAGAAGCATCGTGACCCGCACAGCTTCCGCATTGACAGCAGCCCCTACTATGTTCGCCCGCAGTCCACGAATCGGAAAAGGTGCATACGTCATGCCCTCAGCTGTTGCATCGTGATTACACTATAACCGCCCCGACAGCGATGCCATCTAAGCAGCTCGCTGTCAATAACACCGCTAAAGCCTCCACTCCCCGCACCGCACCGCTAATTGGCTTGTTGCCCGCTGCCAACTTTTGTCTCCTCGCTGATCGTCTCGGCCGTCCTTTGGCTCCCATGCCCTGAAAATCCTTTCTTAAGTTGGACAGTGCACTTACGCTCAAACCACCTAAGGTTCGTGAGTCGAGCTAACTACGCGACAACTAACTAGGAAACCTAACAAGGTCACAACACGGCGAATAGCCATAATAGGTTGTGACCGCAAAAAGTACGACATCAGTACGACAAGGCCCTACGACAACCCTAAGTCACTACTTACATATGCATGATCCAAGAACAAGCCTTCTCACAAATTAGGAGCCACCGTTTACCAGCTGGAAGGACAAAGACTTCGTTCGTCACTTTCGCGTGACCCGGGATTCCCTTATGCTGCTCACAAGCGTTTTGCGCGCATAATTGCAAGACAGATTCTCCAAGATAAAGAGCCCATGGACGTAGAGATCAAGGTGGCTAACGGACTGGACAGTCTTTTGAGCGGAATGCCCCGAACACAGCGTTGAACGTCACATCTTAGGGCCGGGGTGCAAATACCCGTGGCTAGCGCGCATGCCGATGCTAGTGTGGGGAATGACGCGTACATGGGAATGTACGAAGACTGCGTCAACCCACTAATTATGGTGGTACTAAGAAGAGGAAAATATGCTCCATTACTGCCTGATGAGTGCTTTACGCCGCGTGCTTTGTGTTCCCCATCTTGCAACTCCATGTTACCGTCAGTCCGGCGCCGCAGCTCAATAAACCGATTTTTATCTAAAGGGCTATTAGCCTGAACTGGATAAACAGTATAACTAGAGTTCGTGAACTTACCACCTGAGGTCGCTCAGGTGATAACTTCATGCACGGGAACATACCGAGTAGCAAACCTGCCGGGCCACCCGGCTGAGACATGAAGCCTCCCTGGAGGGACCAAGCACCTTCTTCCCCTGCGCGCATCTCGCAGATCCCATACAACAGCCTTTATCTCTTAAACACCAGTAACTTGCTAGGGTTGACGAACGAGAAGAAATTGACCCGAACAAAGTCGCGTTTGTCATGTCAACGGTCTCGCATTCCGTCAAGCCCCAAAGGGCTCAGTAATTAAACTTGTATTTGTTCCTATGATAAAAACAATACAGGTTGAATTGCTGAACCCTTTGGGGCTCGACGGAATGCGAGACCGTTGACATGACAAACGCGACTTTGTTCGGGTCAATTTCTTCTCGTTCGTCAACCCTAGCAAGTTACTGGTGTTTAAGAGATAAAGGCTGTTGTATGGGATCTGCGAGATGCGCGCTGGGGAAGAAAATGGTTGGTCCCTCCAAGGAGGCTTCATGTCTCAGCCGTGTGGCCCGGCATCTGTGCTACCGATTATAGCATCGAAATAATATTTGCTTCTAATAAAAAAAACTATCTTTAAACCTGGTTGCCGGTTTTCCTTTTTTGCATCATTGCAGTGCTGCTTGTGTATCTGAACTCACGCGATTCTGAAGAACCATCGTGAGTTTCTGGTGAAGCAGCTGGCCGCGTTTATTGCGGCTTCGTAGGGTGCTGCCGTACGTTGGCGAAAGTGGCTTGCCGTGCACAACATGCACGATGGAGAATAGTAAGGTGCACACCGCAGTCTGAAGGAAAGGCGGCACCGGCGTGTGTGCATATGTAGAAGTGTTACGTCGGAGGGTGGAAGCCAGCAGTGTGGCTTTGGACAGCTTGTGCAGACGGCCGAACGCACGTCACATCCCTTACACACGCGTTGAAGTATGGAGAATGTATCGCGCCCCCGCGCTGTCGACGACACAAAGTTTGTAGAACCGCGGTGCACTTTAGGGTTGTAGAGATGTAGGCAGGTCTTTAGGCACCAAAACATGCGGGCGGCTGTGGTGAATGTAAGTTGATCCTTTCAGGCATCAACGCTCGCTACATGAGAGCGCTGCGAAACACACCTGACGCGCCAGCAACATGCAGCAACCGTTGCGCCCTTGATAACAGCACACTGCTATCATCGGCCTGCCGCGCCAACCGAAGCTGCATGTGCCCAGGTTTAATGCCGCTTGGTGATTATACAAGAAACCGCGCGAAATTGCAAGGCTCCTCTCGGGTCGGATGAAGGCCAGCTCCACCCTTGCCCATGCCCGCTGCTTACGAAGGCTGCCCTTTGCGGCCTTGTCGCCGAACCTCTCAGCAAGTTAAGCTAGCGAAGTCCTTATTTCTATTGATTGTTTTTTTAAAATTGCCGCTTTCTTCCCGCGTCGCCGCGAGCTTTCCTTTATGTTGGTGTATTTCTTATCCGTCTTTTTGTTTTCGCTTTATTTTTCTTTGTTTTCGGTTTTTTCGCATTTAAGCAGCTCATTTGTTCTGTGGATTTCTGCATGCCAAGGTTAATTAAGCCGCTGAAGCCGAATTTCGCACGCCCGCGAATTTTACACACATACGCGTAAAGCCCGCGCTCCAAGCTTTTGAGGGCTTGCCTTTGCGCGGCCCGCCGTGGCCTTCGCATCTTGGCTTTTTATGAATAGTTTATTCAGGTCGTACCCTGCATCACGTTTTTGCGAGGGGCTGCTTAAAGACTAACTATGACGGGCGGCAGGCGAACCTGTTAGCATAAAAGTGGCTAACAGTCGCTTGCTTCAATGGCCAGAGCTTAGCCTCTCAGTTATCATCCACGCTAACTGGCTAATGGAAGCCCGCCACAATCCCGACAAGTGCCAGAAGCAGGGTTCTTCACCAGGGTACCCAAAATTTTCGGTTGTGCCTATCAGGGCCCTCCTCGAAAGTCTCCCTGTCAGCCTGACATTGTTTGGGGTACCCCAAAGCTGTCCCAAGAGGGTTTTCGGGGTAAAATTACCCCTTCGACACTATCATTACTTGTATGATAGGAGCTTACCAGGTCCCTTAAAAAAGCCGTGAATCCCGAGGGAGGTGTGCCAACACCTACTACCCGGCTAGAGAATAATCCTCCATACCGGTATTGGACCAATCTGACCCAGCACAAGCAAGTCTAAGGCCGCTCACAAGCCGTAGGACCAGATGGTGGGGCTCACTGAATCCCAACCCAGGCAGGGCAGCCCCAGCAGGGAAGCGAAGGTGTAGAGTCGACCCTAGAAAGCCAATAGGCTACATCTACTGATGCCATTTCAAGGCGACCGTCAGCCACTCGTGCCTAGAGGACCTGGCTAAGGCATTTATTCCTTGGAATCCGAGGACCGTCGGCACGCGCCCCTCATTAAGACGAGGGCAAAACGTATTGCAAGGCCTTGCCCTATGGTCAGTAAGGATCTCGGCTACAATGGACTTTAAGGCCGGGAATAATAATAGGGTTGAGAATGCCATTTATCCAGCAAATGTTACCGGATCCTGGGTGCTTTGGGCGGGGCCCCAGCGCGAAGCGCCCAGGGGGCCCCCCGCCCTGTAGGATTGCCCATGTCCGTGTGGCCGTGTGCCCGTGTGGCCGGGCCCAAAGTCACATCAACGCCTCTCGGGCTAAATTTAATCTCAACAAAAGGTGCCGCATATCTCATACTAGAATTTTGAGATGACGGCGTATGATAACTCGAACACCCAGCTTGTGTTACCATTTGCCCGCACGGGCATTCCGACTTGCCACGAGCAGGCCGACAAATTTGCTCTCATTTCTCTATGAAATACGCATGCTGCTCATTTGTACAATTAATTTGGTCAATGCTCGGGGCCTCCGAAGAGTTGCAGAGTGCCGCGCAGCTGTGGGGCGGATTGCTGAAGCTGCTGGCGCTTCGGGGATAAACATTACAGACAACACCGGAAAGTGTTGCGGGCTTTGGGGAAGTGTGTCAAGCTAGGCTTTGAGGGGGACGCCAAGGGCGCGTGAGCAGGCGCCCAAATGGGCAGGTCAATGCCCAAAGGGCCGCCGTAGGCAGTGTGTACGGTGTTGTACGGCGCTGTTTTCCGTGTGTTTTATGGCTGTGGCACCGGACCGCAAAGCCAACAGGCTGAAGGCTGGCAAGCTGCGATTGTGTCTGGTGAGCGTTGAGCATCCGGCCTGGACCGCGGACTTGGCGGCTGAGCCCCTGCTGTGTGCTGGTAACGGCACCTCAGACTCATAAGTTTATGCCCAAGCAAGGGCCTTAGCCGTGTCTGCTAGGTTCCAGAGAGACACCGTCTCTTCAACAGGTTATGACCCCCGGCTTCCTGCCTCCCGCGCTCTGACAAACATACCTCCCACAGCATTAGCACTGCTGCAACAATCACAGCTCCCACCACGTTGACACTACCCTAGCTAGCGGCCTGTATGGATGCAGGGGGCCCCCGCCCTTTTTCCGGCTTCGAGGAAGCCGACATCCGACTTGTCCACTTA
Source organism: Volvox carteri f. nagariensis (assembly GCF_000143455.1). Lineage (NCBI taxonomy): Eukaryota > Viridiplantae > Chlorophyta > Chlorophyceae > Chlamydomonadales > Volvocaceae > Volvox > Volvox carteri. The sequence continues at coordinate 80,154 of NW_003307617.1, forward strand.
GTGATCTTGTTTTCTGAGTTTGCCACGACTTGGTACCACTTTCGCAGCCCGCATCGAAACAGTAGCTTTACCCCAAGATAGCTCATCGTTACTGCTGCGCCTCAACGCATTTCGGGGAGATCCAGCTAGCTCCGAGTTCGATTGGGATTTCTCCGCTATTCGCGACTCATCCGGAATGTTAGTGTCAACAAACAGGATCCAAAGAAGCCGGCTAAGGTGAACAGATTAGTGTACCAGGGGCTCACCGGGTATTACCCCCTGTCGTCACACTATGTACAGCAGCTCAAGCCTCACACAACCAGAGTTATTAGCCAGGCAAACAATCAGCTCAGCCGATTGTGACAACATGTATGTGCAGCTGCCTCATCATGGACTCAAGCTCCGCATCCCAGCCCCTCCACTCTTTCCTGAAGCGACTGTGCCATTCAATCATGACAACATCACAAAGAATGATGCTACCCCGGCGAATCATGTGGCTTAGCAGCTCATACTCAGCTCCTTCAATATCTATTTTGCAGACCACATGGTCCACATATGTGACTGCAGACTCCAAGTAGTCGCTGAAATCCACAGATGGCACCGTAACCAGATCTCCAAGTGCATGAGGTGAATCGAACACTGAGCCGCCAGTCTTGCCTGGCTTGCCATCAGCACCTACATTTCGGCTGTCCATGTGGAATGACAAGGTTCCTTTTTCAATCCAAGCTGCAGCCTCCACCAGCACCACATTCTCAGGGTGCAGCTTGTATTGGGTTGTCAGGCGGTCAAGGCCTGAGCGAACGAGCGGCATATTCTCTGGATTGCATTCAAAGGCGTGGATGACATAGTCGCTGTAATCGGTCTCAGCCTTGATCAGCATCTTTTCGATAGAGTCCCCTGTGCGTGCTCCCAGGTCCATGAAGAACTTGCGCGGGGGCCTTGCCACCACATCCACACCAGGACGCACTAACGCCTTGTCATAGACCTTGGCGATGTACACCTGCCGCCCCAGACCTTCATGTGTGGAGTCGAAGCACACATAGCGACCGTCACGAGACCACCTGCAGACAAGAAATGATAATTAATTTTTACACCAAAACCGGGGCAGCCTCATGACCCCTAGCATAACCAAGAACAGGCGGCATGAGCCCAAGCAAAGTACATACAGTGGCATGAAAGAGTATGCCAGCTTGGGTCAGCAAGGCCAATGCAAGCTTGGGCATGAATTGAGGAGAACAAGTACTTAGGGTGCTTACAGAATCGCCCTGATGACCACCTTATTAGGGAGCACAACTTGTGGGAAGCTGCATGCAACTTTACAACGGACATGCAACCCAGGCTTGAAGATGCAACATACAGGCCCAGGCAAAGGTAAGTTCACAGGGCAGGTAAGTAGGGTTTTTTAAGGTAAGTTCACAGGGCAGCTAAATAACCTGCACGCATGGTGTCTGTCTGTTACAGCTACTCTTATCATGCCTCCAGGACGCTATACCTGGAGGGGTTACACTACTTTTATCCATTATAGTTCATGACCACCCAGCTGGATTTAGGGCATCCTTATGGTAGTTTATGATTGCCTGGTCTTACATACCGGTTTCTTACTTACCAACTACTTGCTTATTCTGTCCATGCTGATTACACCTTTTGTCTTTCCGGTTCACTGAACCTGGCAGGTCTACAGCAAACAGTCAGAACATCTGATGGCATGGGTTGCTATCGGAGCTACCTTCTGGTGCCACTTAATGCCGCGTGTGCTACAGGGTTTCATGCCATCTGAGGTATGGGCAGGGGTTATAGCTTCCATTACACCCACGGCTGGGGTGTCTGTGTCCCTGACTCAACTGGCTTACTGGTTGGCTGAAGGCAGATTCATCTGAGAGCGGGTACAGGCTGTGGCGTTATTCGTGGGGTACCCATCAGAAGATTTCACCGTTACCCTTCCAAGGTAGGTGGAACTGTCCGCTTGAGGCTCCCACCCCGGGGGGCTTGGAACATCTACTATGCCTAGGGCTACAACTTTTAACGGTCCCTGACCTCGCTCTCAAACGGTGTCTTTTGATGTCACCCTTATGTTGTTGTGTATGATGCATACAACAGCTACACATACATCCTATGCTTTTGCCATGATTACGCACTGCATATGCACTTGCATATCTAGTCCCGCCTGGACTTCAATCGGTCAATGGCTTATTACCTAGGGTGCAGATCCACGCGTCGTGCAATATCCGAGCTCTCCAACACAGGAGAGTAGTGTCCAATGATGATAGTGGTATTGCGGACTGCAGTTGATGAAGGCAGGAGAGAAATTCGTGCAACCTTAAATGGTCAAACCTCTACGGCACATACTTTGCGCAATAGCAGGCTACTTGGTTCTAGATCTATCCAGTTGGGCGACTTACAATCAAATAGCTGAAGCACCAAGCCACCCATGCCATGACGCAGGCATGTATACATAACAGATCATGCAGTTGATATACAAAAGCTGAAAATGGGTAATAGAAAAATAGGGGCAGCATGCATAGGCAGCCATGGCTGGCAACAGACGTACATCAATCTCACTCCAGTTTCTGTTTGGAATGGTACAGCAGGTTATACCTAGGCTGAGAACAAATGAAAGGGCAATGTTAGTTCCTCTGAAATAATGTCATAGGATTACATACCGAGGTCCCAGGTGAACAGGGTGCGGATTGGACCTGTGAATCCGGGTACTGCCTGACGGGGGTAGGTGTCCGACAGGATGAAGTGGGTGGATGTTGGCGCGAAGGTACAATGGCCATCACCTCCACGAGACACTTCCACTGGCCGCCCCAGCCTCACAGCAAACTTCTTAAACTGCATGAGCACAAAGTCCGACAGCCGTAGACTTGGCAAGCGGAAACCCAGTTTGTTGCGATCTACAGTCCAGTCAACCATTTCATGCGCAGGCAGGGCTCGAATGGTGGCAGGACGGCATGCAAAGCTCGCAAACGTATGTGGAAACGACCGTGACCAGTGGCAGGGCAGGCAGAAAGTGCACCTTCTGGCGTTGGCTACTGTGATGGGCTGGGAACTAATTTTGATGTCGGCGTATTAACAACTCAACCAGCAATTCAGCAGTTGTGCAGGCCAGTGCAGGCTCGTCATGGCCCCATTGAGGGCCTGTAACAGGTATGTATAATGGACACATACGCCCCCTGTCGGTACATATGTTTTATCGCCTACAGACAGGGTCATCGTATAATAGACAGGACCAAGAAATGGATCGTAGATAAATTCTATAGACCATGCCATGCTAAAATAGATAGGCCAGAAAGTATTATAAGTCCAGTAGACGATCAAAACGTTTACAGACGCTAACCCAGCATGCTAACCACGAGGTTTATTTATCGAAGTACCTTGGCGTAATAGTATCCAGAGCTGTCACAAGAAATGAGGTTGTCATCCCAGCCAAAGTCGTGATGGGAACCATATGCAAGAGGGACACGCCAGAGCTCCCCGGTGGCGATATCCACGGTGAAGACAAACGTCTTGAAGCCACGAATGTATTTGCAGTGTGCCACGCGATACAGGAACATAACCTGTCCACCAAGCCCAGTTTTTGGTCATAAAAAGTTAGTCCAAAAGGAAAGCAGGTTGAATTCAGGATCGCGGCAGCAGATGGCCCTTATTACCTTAATAGCTGCTTGACCAGGCAACAATAGGCTAATAATTGTGCAATGGGTAGGGCAAAGCATGTGTATCTACAGGGTGCAGGGCTGATGTAGCCATTAGTGTGCTGGAATGCGGGAGAAAGATCTATATGGGCTATAGCACCAATGCTTGCCCATGGACGTATAGCCTTAAGCTCTTGACACCTGAAAGCCTTGAGGCCCTTCACCTACTAGGTGACCTAGTAGGTCGCCTGCTTGCCAACGCAGACTTTTTGAAGCGTGGTGGCACACGCACATGCTCCGAGCCAACAGCCATCCAGTCAGCAGCCATCGGTATGCTGCGACAGTGGTCAGAACTGCAAGCATCTGCTAGCCATGATTGCGCCCAAATAAGTTCTGCATAGATGTACATAAAGCTTGAAGCCGATTTGCCCACACCTGCCCCATCCTTAGACAGTTAAAAGGGCCATGCCACTGTCCCAACCCCCGTTGGATTAATTGCTTGGGCGAAGAGTAAGCTCAAAGCCGCCACGCACAGGACCCTTGTCATCGCTCTTGAGACACCACCAGTTGCCCATGCTACATAACAGTGAGACCTCCAATCCATATAAGGCCACAAGGAGCTGCAATAGCTGCTGCACACACGCATATCCTCTATAAATCCGTACAGGGCGCTCTGCCAGCATCTTCATGTTAAGAAGCCTCTTCAGCGCCCAGCTACTACAGGAGACTATTTCAGCAGTTTTCCTCAGGCATAAGCTACAGATGATGTTCACAAGCCCCATGGTTGTGTCCATCATGTCTTGGTCATCCTTACCTGAAACTTTGAGCAAGGGACCCCTATTTCTGGCCGCTACTGTAGCTCTCTTCCCTTCCCCCTGAAACCACTCCAGAGGCCTAGAGTCTCGTTCCTGACAATAGCATAAGCCCCTCGACCGACACCGTTTGTCTCCCCTGCCCTCGAAGCCATCCACAAAAAAGGTCAAGTGCTTGCCTGATGACTTTTATCCCGTGCACTCATTTGCTGGCCCCTCTGCTGGCCACAACTCTCTCCAGCCGAAAGCAACACACCTTCGTGCCCTCGCGGTTCAACTGAGCGTGGTTTATCCAATGGATGCACTCCGTCTGAATCGCGTTGGTGTCCAAACCTGTGAAGCTGCTGGCATATTTTTGCTGTGTAAAGGGGTCCACAAGGTCCAACCTTGCCACAATGTCAAACACTTGGCGTATGCTCACGAGCAGTCGCGGCTTCACGTTAGCAGGGTCCTGGATGCCCTCCATGAGCCAGACGCCATCATTATCGGGGCAAGTGTTGTGCCTCTGCTCAACTTGTGTAGCAGAGTCTACAGCGTACCCATAGTCCCGTCGGGCAACATAAAGTCTTCCGAAGTTCAAGGAAACGGCGACTGTACCATTGAAGTTGATGCTATAGAAAGGCATCGGCAATGTAGCCACTTGCTTGCGCTGCATGATGTCGTACACTATACCAACGAACTTATTGGATGCGACGCGGTCATTGTAAATGATCATGGAATTCGACCAGCCAAGCCATTGCAACATAGTCCCTTGCTGATGATTCCACGCCGTTGTGTTAACCAGGAACTCCAGCCGAGATCCCCGCGGGCTGCCAAAGTCTACAAACCCGATTTGCAACGGATTGAGCTCAGACATTTCGCTGTCATAAGTTGTAACCCGCTGGAAAAGCATTTTGGAGCCATCTCCTGACCAAGGGGATTTATCAAAGTACCCTGAAAAACAAGGAGAACGTATGTAAGCGACATTCCGGAGCCTCATATTAAGTTTTTGGATTGTTAATGGAAATTTGTCGTCTGTAAGGAGTTATGCATGGTCTTACCACTCATATGAACACCTTGTTGCGCGTTGCTAAGTCGCCGCACCTCACCCAAGCCAACGTAGTTATACGGGTCATCGGTTATGTTGGCATGTAAATTACGAACATAATTTCCTAGTTCAGCTATTAACTCTTGGCCTGGTAAAGGGGTAGTAGACAGAGCAGCTGCGGCCTTCCGGGGCTGTATGAAAACCGAATACGCGTACAAGCTTATGAGCAACGAAAATAACAGGTACATTGGCAGGGAAGCTGTCATGCCATATTTTTTCAAAAAAGTCCCCATCATGCTGTCCCACGGCTAAATGAGAGACGCCGTCGACTTCGGACTCGTGACATCATCTCATGCCTAGAAGATGCAGCAAAAGCGGTGCAACATAACCGATATGAAAATTACAACGGAAAGGTACTGCAGGTACAGCAGCGTTTATTACTGTATCCCCAGGCATACAAGATAATCAAGGCAAGAATCACTTGTCTTTTAAAAGAGAAGGCAGTATTATTACAATTCCAGTCGTGCTCACCAGCGGTTTCCCCGGGTAGGCCAAGCAATTACTACCCAAGGCAGGCCAACATTGCTGATAAATTGAATGCAATACAATCTTTGCCGCTGTGAGTCCAATATCCCCTGGCTTCTAAGCTTAGGTCGCAAACTCTATCCTTGCGATTGCACACTCAGGGCGCTTAGTGTACCTTATAAGCCAAAAACGTCACCTGTTATAACGTAAAACAAATTCTTATTTAGCGCTTTACTGGACATTTAGGTCGAACACACCCGACCGCCTGACCCCGTTCTGGATTGGGGTCCGACTCCCTCGAATGAACTCTTATGAATCCCGAATCATCTATACATGCGGGCACCTCTTAAGCAACCAACGCTGCAGCTCCTCATTATGATAACATTATCGTAATAATGTTATACCCCTTACGTCATGATAACAGTTAGCACTTGGTGATCACCGCGGCTCGTTTCCTTATGGAAAAGCCAAGTTTAGTAATTTTATAGTTTCACAGTATAATATATATAAAACCCGCCAGACAAAGCAGGTGATGATAAAGGATACTAACTACCAAAGGGAACGATAGGGTTGCGGTGGGACCAAACATGTTCCAGCATCCTTGCCAGACGTTCAGGTTCCCTCTTCATAGCGTCCTTCATATGCTCGAAGCGTGGAAAATCCATATCAGATCTGATTTTGCCGTACACCTTCCAGCAAAATGTGTTTCTCATCAATATCGCTATCAGTGCCGCAGAGTGCCGCAGCAGGGACATACTCACTCCTTCCTAGGTATGTAACGCCGTCCCTTGCGCGCTCTGTTCGCCGCCAATGCCCAACAGCAAAGCCTTAACTGCATAGGCTTTTGCGATTCGCTGAACGTGGGATAAACGTTGTGATATGCGGGAGCACCTCCTTCCTTGTAAATAAAATTAAGAACCAGCCTAATAAGACCTAGATAAGGAATTAACTTCAAGTTGCGGAAGGTGTCGTAACCTCTGAATCAAAGTGGTTTTGAGGCTCGAAACCCCATGTTCAATTCGCACAGCCTGCACGCATGCCTGGCACATCATCTATTACGGACCTCCCTGCTGGGCCCCCGCGCAGTCAGGAAGTGCATGCGGCCACCTTCGCCAGCTAATGCTTCACCACCACACCCAAACTCGACCCTCATTTGCCTCCGTCCCTTCCTCTGCGTGCGTAAACGACATTCAAGATCTTATAATTGATGATATTACTAGGAATAGGAGTCATCACATTTCTGTATTAAGAATGAAACGTAACTTAGTAGCACGTATCTATTTTCGTCGTCAAAAAAAGACGCTTACCTTAGCGGATACGTCTAAAGCTTGCATTACACACGTAGCGAGGCCTAATGAACTTAGCCGTCAAGATATTGTGCTTTACAGCGCAAAATCGTTTTTGGCCTGCGCTGTTACAAAGGCCTCCCCCTTTTTTTTACTACCTAAGTAAACTAAGCTAGATAGGCCTAAGTCTAAACGGGCTACGTGTGAAACTGAGTTCTTTTGCAAGATACAGGGAGGATGCTGTGATTATCCCGCCTTAGTCAGCAAAGGGGTTGAAAACCCAAAGGGAAAGAAAGAGCCCTTCCCTTCCCCTGAAGGGGAACCCCTTTAGTTCCCCTTTAGGGGATGAACAGAGGGGATAACCAAGGGGGAACCCGAAGGGTGTCAAACTTCTTCATCCCTAAAGGGGAACCGAAGGGGAAGAAGTGCATGCACCCTTGCCGCTTCCATAGCTATGCTCGTTCAAGGATGCTGATAGAATGCCCAGAGCCCAACCTTGAGACAATCGATTTCCCCCACATGCACACCAGCCAACATGAAGCCAGAGGCGGCGTTGTCATTAATGATATCATGCGCAGGTCGCCTTAATAGATTTGACAGGCCAGGAAAATCCCTTTTGCGAACGTTGGGTCAGCTAGTTGGTTTCCTGCATCCATAACCCATTTCATGAAATGCTTCAGAGGTCGAAGATGAAAGCTATATGGGGCTCCAGACCCACCTACCCGTGCAGTACGGTCAATTTCAGAAGCCCACACATGGAATCTTTTCGCACAATCCATACGAAATTCTGTTACCACCGATGTGAGGCAACTGGGTGTCAAGATCCGTTGTCACAAGCAGCCGAAGCTTTATCCCCGTGGTACACCACCGTGCACTCGTTTGTTCTAGGTTCGGTGTTTAGCTTCCGTTTCCAGCTTGGCTGCGGATGGGGAGTATGGTAGCAATGGATACGGTCCTTTTTCAGCACTTACGGAGTTACTTGTGTATGTGTCCGGCCCTGACTAACCTCGGGTGATGCTCAACAACAGGTACGGAGTATGCAGATTAAGCACAGCATCTCAGTTAGTGCAAACATGCAGGACGTCATGCAATGTAATGATTAGTCTGATTTATCATGAATTGTTATAAGCTGTTCCCGAAATTCGAATGTCCTGAAGAACTTGAGGCGGAAACGGTCAATGACGTAGAGGATAGCTAGGATAGCTACGTCGTAAGAGTACTTTGCCTTCCCGACTACTACAACAAATTATACCTCTGGTGAGGCCTTTTGTTCTGTCAATAATTTTTCCTTGTTTCCTTGTCAGTTCGCGGTCCTGAGCCAATCGTTTCCTGCTGAAGCTTTGCTTGCTTAGTGCATCCAGCTTTTTTCGCACAACTCCGAACGACACTTAAAATTGGTTGGATAATCTGATCATATCCTCAACGTTTGAACCAACAATCCTGTTCTGTAAGAATTGATCACCTGCAATATGTACCCGGTAAGGCCCTTTTGCAATTGCAAAAATGGCTTACCGGTAAGCAGCTGTCCAAGTTTAAATGAAACTTTCTGGTAAGCATAGGAGCTAGCCATTTCCTCCAGAGGCGCTCCTTACTTGAGCTTGTTCAGACCGTGAACCAGTATTAGGATGAAAGCAATTTCCTTGTTCCTATTACTGTTTCTCACTGAGATACCTTATGGTACTATAGTTGAGGCGCGCTTCACGCATTTAAATCCGGAACCATTCAACCTTGGTGTTCGAGTTCTTCGGCCTGTGTACGCAATCGTTCCAGTGACTAGGGATGGCGTAAGGAATGTTACCGTAGTGATGACAATATGGCTGAAGCGAGTCGGAGCTGCCAACGGGGTATATGATATGCCGCATCAGTCCCAGGTGCGTTTTGGCATGAGGTACTCCTATATAATAGCGTGTGTGCTATCGTTATTAATGCCTAAACAGGGGTTCATATGGTCAGCGCTCATTGTTTCAGGCTTCTCGATCCAGTACGAACGGTGCAGACTTGCAGATCATGAGGCACCTTGGGTGGGGACAAACCACAACCGGAAGTGAAAGAGATATAACGAAATCAAGAACTTCAGTATCGCGTTGTCCAAACCCCACGGTTTCAAAACTGTCAATTACGATTACGAGGTCAACTCGGACAGTTCCAATACTCGTCTGCACAACAACTCCTAAGATCGACACGGAAAGCAGCTAGGTATCACAGCTGTGGTTAAAAAATGGCTTAGGGATGTGGTTTTGCCCAGAGGTTGCCGTACTTAGCTCTGTGGCTAGAATCTTTGTATAGTTGCTTAGTATTCCCGCAAACCTACTATTGCCACAAGCACAATGCTGTCGGGTCTTCGTGCTGTCACAGGCTGAGCATTTTCGTACCCGCTCCCTCATGCAAACCCGCCGTGGCTATGGTTATGTTTGGGATAACGTCCACAGTCGTGGGTTTCCGAGGAACTGGGTATTGCCCAAGATGTGGGGGTGCCTCTGCTGTGGGATGCACGCAGAAGCAGACCTGAAGGGGACGCCTCCTGACGCTTGGAAGGTGTCTGAAGCGGACCCAGATCGTTTTGACGCCTTGCTGCTGGTTGTCTTGCCCCTGGCATCTGGGGCTTTGCAAGTAATATGGCTTATCGTTTCTATGTTTAGGTTAGTCCACCATGTCACGTGTTTCAACTTGTCCTGGTGCGCCTGCAAGGTTACTCGTACACGGTTAGCCTCTCTTTTAATACGTTAAGAGCATCACAACACCTGGGAGACGTGTTAGTACAGCATACTCTCCACCGTCTACTGGAAAACAAACGACGTTACAAATCCATTCCGAAGATTGTCTGTGAGGGCAATAAAAGCGGGTGCCCCCTAAGACCTGATCCAAACGCAAACAATCGTTCATGATTGGATTCATCGTACGGTAGAATGTTTCTTGGGCGCATTGGACGTGCATGCAAATTTCAGGAGGACCTTTATAGGCTAGTGAAGGATGTTGCAAAGGGCCGTTGGGGGGGGGGATAAGTGTAGAGTGTGTGTGTGTGTATGTGTGTGTTACATGGTTGGGGGTGCGTGACCATGCGAGCCGGAGGCCCAAGGGCAAGGAAACACCGCGCTATCAGCCCAGACTAGCGCCCAAAGGGGATAACAGAGTTGCGGTGAGCCCACATACGTTCCAACATCCTCGCTGGACGTCCTGGCTCCAATTTCATGGCCTCCAACATGCTCTGTTGATGATCGAATCCTTCTTCTGCGCGAATATTGTTATCGTTATAAGCTGAGCATTCCAATAACACGTGTTTTTCATCGTCGACTTGGCTATTGGTGCCACAACAGCGGCGAAGCCGCTGCTCCCTGGGGACATGGTGCTTGCCCCTTCGTGCCCTGTTTGCCTCCAAAGCCCACCAACATAAACGAAACTGCATTAGCTGACGACGCGCTAAACGAAGAATGAAAACTTTAGCATAAGTGTAGTAGCTGGTCGTTGAAAAGGCCTTTCAAGGTGTTGGTGGAGCACTTAGCGTGTATTTGTAGACGTCATGTGTGCCGTACTGTGTACCAGCTACGACATATCTCCCTCTTTGAAGGGATCCGTCTCGGGCCCTTACGGCCACGTATACTACCAGCCTGTGCCTACCTTCGCCTACCCTCGGGCAGTGGCTCTCATCCATGTCTCTTCAAGTGCCGGCTCATATGTGCCTAGCCGTCTTAAGGTTTTTCATGCACAGGGTCTTCCCAGTCAACCACAGCTCCAAATTTGTCATGATATTCGAGGTCTTGATGCCAATTGTAGTAGCTGGCCGCTGAAAAAACCTCTCAAGATGCTGGCAGAGCGCCTTAGCGCGTATTTCTAGACATCCTGTGTGCCGCACTATATACCAGCTACTACAATAAGTTGTTGTAAGAAATCAGGTTGGTGTCACCCGTGCGAAGTGCCAGCTCTCCCGCGTTTCATCTGCTTGCTGGCTCTAGAATTTACTGCCGGTCCCCCATGCTTGATGGCGTAGGATGCCATACGGATGACGGTTTGGGTCGACAACCCTGTAAACCTGTTTCAACGAACAAACGGTCACCTTTTGCTGCCAACGGAGCATGACAAGTGGTCTCCTACATTCCACCTTGAGACAACGCACCCCGGGCCATTGCTGCCCGTTGTGATGGAGACAGGCGATTACCACTACCGGCGTGTCTGGGGAGTTGGGCAACGGCCGTACTCGTTCCGTGTCAACCTAACTGCCGGCACCGGGGATTGCTTTAAGGTGTGTTGTCTCTGTGCGTTTACTACACACGTGCGCTACATCGCTACAGCATCCGCTGCCTAACGTTGCAGGAGGCACCAGCAGCAAACATGTAACCGAGATGTGTTTGGTACTGCAGCCATACATACAACGCCATGCTTCACACATGCTTAATGACCTGCCAAACCCAAACCCAACCCAACCCCTGCCAATTGCGAAACCCTGCTTTTGCCCATTGCATACATGCAGATCGTTGAGGCTAGTTATCCCATGCACAAGAACACATTCTGCCTTCCACCCGCAGCATTTGACAGTGTATGTTCCACTCTAGCACCGGCCCATATCTACACGAACGAGGAGCCAGCGCTGTACACTGTCGTAGGGCCTATACGACATCCAGAATCTAGCCGGGATTGGTCGGGCTACTACTCCAAGGTCTCGGGGATGGTAGTAAACTACGTGACGTACCACGTGGCTATGGGTTCGTCGGGGCTGTTGCTATATGCAGATGAGATGATGAGGAAACACTTCGGGGCGAATCAGGAGCTGCTGGGGCTTATGGAAAAAGGGTATCTCAGGTGGGTGCGCACCCACGGCATTTAGCTGCCACTTGCTGCATGGCAAAGCTTCCATTCATGGGCATGCTGGCCTCTCTTGGTGCGTAATGGTAGGACAGCGCAGCCTTTGCTTATTAAACGTTTTCCACCGTAACGTAATGTTTTAGTGACCAAGTGGTTACTGTGGGGGTTTTCCTTGGTAACCACTTTACAAAATGTTTTCCTTCACACGCGTGTTTGGGATCATTTTCAAGTCATTGCTAGTTCATAGAGTATCGAAGAAATCCTAATAAACAAGCCGTCTGAGCAAGCTTTCGTCGACTTTGACTCTATGTACGGCACGGCAACGCGTTCCCGAGCCAAGATCAGTGAAGCACCACTGCTCACGTCCAAGCGTCAAAAACTTTAATAAAGTGGTCGCTACCACTGCGGGGGGTCTGTGGCCCAAGTTCCTGGCGACTGCTGGCACGTGACTCAAAACATTTCCTAGTGACCACCTTCTGGAAGGGAATTATTTCTCAGTAACCACTTGGTCACTAGTAACCGCTTTTAAAAAACACTGAGCACAGCTATCCATCACCACGACGGCCGCCTGCGAAGACGATGGCATGCAGGCCAGCCTAGCATATGCACACCACCGTTCCATACAACGTGGGGCAACTGCATGCCCTGCTTCAGGCTGATCGACTGGGACCTGCCCGAGCGTGCACACAACGATACAGATGGTGTGGGACGACCGCTGGGGTAGGTGAAGGGGGGAAGCAGCAAACCTGGGTAACGTGTATGGACGCGGCCCTTCAATGGTGGGGTCGTGGAGCTATTTCCCTGTGCGGCGATATGAAGTGCGGCTGGGCGCGTGTTCCTTAGGTGTCCAAGGGTAGGTTGTATGGCAGTAGTTCGTGTGCTTGCGGAATGCCTTGAACATGGAAATGTAAGGACCTACACCACATGGTCACATGCATACTGCGGATACGACTTGTATTAAATTGCAGTTAAAAGGTATAAGGCTCCAAATTGAGAAATCACTCTACCCCCCTTTGCGTCCCCGTGCATCCGTTCGCAACCCCAGCTACAACTACGACCAGGGACTTGTCTCGAATCACATCCTGCTCGCGCTGTCATCGTGCGGTGCCAACCTGCTCGTCCTGATCGGTGACCTGGACGAGTTCATCTACTTCCCCAAGCCGGGCCGCAGGTGGCCCAAGCCCTGGATGCGGTGTATGGGAGGCGGTGAGGGCTCCCCCTTAGAACCCATAACAGTCCATCGAATTCACCGGTTTAATGCCGCCACCACGAAGTTCAACCCATCATACGAACCAACGCTGTGGACTATCCCGGGCACTCTCAACGCGCGAATCAACAGCAATGGTACCATCGAGACCGTTCCTAAGGGTGCCGTGCCGCATCCGCTGGTGCAGTACGATGTGCTGGGCACCCAGCCACTGCCCATTAACCAGGTCAAGCAAGCATCCCTACCTGCCGCTTGGATTGTACTGTTTTGGGTACACGAGGGCGTGCCGCTGTACGGCAAGGCCAATATGGTTAATTTCAAGTGCGTGTCGATCTTGCACATACCCAATGAGTTTCGGGGCCGCTACAGCGCTGTGGATGACAAATCATTGGGATCCGGCATGCGTTATTTCCGGCACTGGATGTTCTTGACGCCGAACAGCACAAATGCGTCATTGTGGGAGCCGTAATTGCTCAACAAATCGGGAAGGTGCGGGCTGTTATGGTACAGCAATGGTCGATACGGCTTACATAATAATGAATTTGTTGCTGTGTAAACATCTCGCGATCGAAATGTCCGAATATTGCCCATCCAGTCTGTCCGATCCTGTGTAACCTGCAGACTGAGAATGTAGTAGCTGGTCGTTGAAAAGGCCTCTCGAGATGCTGGCAGAGCGCCTTAGCGTGTATTTGTAGACGTCATGTGTGCCGGACTGTGTACCAGCTACTATATTTATCCCCCTCTGAAGGGATCCGTCTCGGGCCCTTACGGCCACACACCCCAGCCTGTGCCTACCATCTCCTACCCTCGGGCAGTGGCTCTCATCCATGTCACGTCAAGTGCCGGCGCCTAGCCGTCTTAAGGTTTTCCATGCACAGGGTCTTCCCAGTCAACCATAGCCCCAAATTTGTCACGATAGTCGTACACAATTAGACGTCGAACCCGATTTTCGTGCGATTGGTGGGGTTGTACCGACGACTTCAGGATCGTACACATATACGAGGTCCCAATACAAAATGTAGTAGCTGGCCGCTGAAAAGGCCTCTTGAGATACTGATGGTGCGCTTACCGCGTGCTTGTAGTTGTTATGTGTGCCGTACCGTGTACCAGCTACTACGGAAAAAGCCTTCAGTCTAATCCCAGTCAACAACCCAGCGATACATACACGGGTGAATAGATTAGGGTGCCCCTCTAGCAGGGGAGAGCAGGGCATTGCCTCGGGAAAGGGGGCCGCTGGTGAAGCTATACCACCCTGTAACGACATACATACATACACGCGGCCCTGCTTGAGGCCCACCCTGACCTGAAACAGTTGTAGAATGCATGGCCGCCGGTTGGCATCCGAACATCCGATATCAAGACCTCGTGGATTTCGCAGGTGCCTATTGTGCTCTTTACATAAGCATGCTTTGTGTGATCCCCGTGTCGACGTTCGTAGAGACGGGTAGGGCAGTCGCCCCAGCCCAACATTCCTGGGAAGAAGGGTGGGGTGAGCCTTGGCGGCTTGCGTGATGTGTGCCAGGCCGTGCAGCAACGAAGCAGTTTCGGCTATGAAAACCTGTATGGCTCCTGTCAGGGACCGTACAAAAACCGTGCCCATTCTGTCCTTCAGCCTGCCATACTTAAACCTGTCTCCTTACATATCCCTTGATACAATCCATGGCCCGTACCCTAACAGTACATGCTTCACGTTATCTCATTATTGATCGACGCAATTATTATCGCCACATGCAATGCGCGCCCCACCTCACAGTGGCCCGGGCTCAGTTCCTTCTCCCAATTTCCCCGCTCGTCGTTCCGGCAACACCATGGTTTCACACACTGGCTTTCACCACGCCGCTATGGCATTATTGGGTCCCAAGCAAATGTGTCCACGCCGTCCATCCTATGCTCAAAGCCTGTCAGCAGTCCCTCTCGCTGGAACGAGGCTACTCAATGTGTGTATGCCGCCATGATATTCCGGCTGCCCCCTGGCAGCCGTCTGTCCAATTCTCTAGATTGCCTGAGGGTGGGAATGATAGACTGCCGCTGCAGCAGCGACGTTATTTGCTCATGTGGTTTGGTTCCTTGCTATACAGTGCACGACGTCTAGTAGTCCCGGCTCGACAGCAAGCGCCATGCGTTGACGATATGCGACTGCCGTTTCCGCTGCGGCCGCCGTTTCCACTGCTGCAGTTAAGTCCTTAACCCCTTAGCCGACGCCGACACTGACGCCATTGCAACCACATCCAATCCGCAATAAGGCCCTCTTAATGTGCGAAGACCCAGCTCCGAATGGGTTGCAGCAACCCTGCCTCCGCCGGCTTGCGACGGCCGCCGTGGAAATTGGGCACATGCAGCAGCACCATGCAATTATGGTGCACAAGCTGCGTCGTGCCGTACAGAGGTACAGCGTCGTGGACGAAAAACAATACAACCCCCGCGGCAGGTTGCATGACAGCCTTGCCATGCATGCGGCTCAACGGCTCCGCAAACATCTGATCATAAAACTCCAGAGGATGCAAAAAGTTTGCGTTAACGCCACCAAGGGCACCATTGCCACTGGCATTCGCGCTGGCGAAGTTGCTGTTTCCTCCGCCATCCGCCGTCCTACCTAGCATCCCTGGCGTGGCCCAATATTTGCGTTCTTCTTCGGGTGGGATTGTGCTGGACAGGACCTCGAAGCGCTGCAGTGAATACAATGTGATATTGGGCCCTGCGTTGGCCATGCAAGCTTGCAGGGGCTCTGGCCATTGGCGGTTAGGCTTGGGGATGTACACATACTCGTCGATGTCGGTGACTAGGACCCACAAGTTGGACCCACATGACGACAGGCCCAGGTTGACGTGGCTGGCGAACAGAGCCTGATCGTAGTTATACCTGTTGCGCAAAGGCAGGCGGGTTTCACACCACATCGCAGGTAATAACACCATGGCCAGGACGGCCGGCCCCGCTCAAAGGCGATGGCTCCCATGCCGCGTGGCTCCGACACCTTTTGCAACGTGGCAGCCCGCCTAAGCCCACCTAAGGCCTAAGGATGCGAACCCTCTTGGGAGGATCAATTACATCAACCGCGACGAAGAAGCTGCCGCGCAGGATAACGCAGTGTTGTATTTCTTTGGGGGGCCCTCACCGTCAGCTTTTTTCCCGTATCTTTGTTGCCCTGCCCGTGCCCTTCGTTAGCAAACGCAAGCATGGGCGTTGCCCAGCCAGGAGGAACCGCTGTGTTCACTACCACCTTCCAATCGCTATTTTAAGAGGCGCACACTGTATTGGGGCGCGCAGGGGACCTGGTCCGGCAAGAAATAATCTACCGCTACCTCAGCCGCTGGCTCTACCTGAGATGAGAGGTGCTCAACTAACTGCTTTAGTGCACGACCAGCCGTTAAACTAAGCAAATGCAGTACAGTGCAAAACAAGGTTAATTGATGTTCGTCTTTTCGTGAGCTGCTTTCGCGGACGCAAGCCAAGCCGTAGCGCTCGAACTGGCAAGCAGCGACCAACGGAGTTCAGAGTTCACCTAACCATTATGATTATCCTAATCCCCAAATGTGCGTTTGTTCACTATTACAGCTGCGCGCCCGCCCTGCTAGCGCGCAGCGCTGCACGCACACTCACCCGAGGGGTCGCCCCCTTCCGTCATCATCGTCGTGGCCCCGCTCGGGCATGTCCCACGTAATGAGCCTGCAAGGCCACCATACGAGCCAGAACAGTAACGTCCAAGCGGCATGGAGCATGAACACTTATGGACTTCACAACGGAGTCTAGGTAGAGGGTAAATGTTGACTGGGTTTAATATTCCAAAACAAATATCTTGTAATTCCGTTCTTATTTGTTGCATTCCTATTCTTTCAGCAAGCGGTGCATGTAGTTCAAGAAAGACCCATGGGTCTCGGTATTCGTACATACCGTAAAAATGAAAGCCACTCAACCCGACCAGCACGACCACCCGCCGCCCGGCCTACGTGTGCTATCGTGGATTTCAGCAAAGCAAAAACCTCTCCTCAAGCCGCTGAACCCAGTCAGAACCTAGCACACCAGCACAGCCAGCAGCCCATACCTCACCTTAGCTGCCAGACCCCTAGCTTGCCGGCGCGCCACCGGCCCGCAGTGCGGCACTCCGGACTAAACCCAAAACTCCTCTTCCCCCTGCTGTCGACTCGCACCGCTACAGCTGACCCTACCGCTACTGCTAGAATCAGCGCTAGACCGTAGCTTGCCCTCCTCTTGAGCCGGCCAGGCCCCGCCGCAACTGGCCCCTGCATGTCCGCGTCTTCGCCGTCTCTTCCTCAATATCCCGCAACGCAGCCGTTTGCTGGTTCACAGGAGGCACCTCCCCCTCCCCGCGTAGACAATCCTCGCAAACCGACGGTCCCACCTGAGTCGGTCTTCTCCTCTGGCCCACGTGGTCCCCATGACTCACATACAGATCCCGTGCCATTGGTATGATGGCAGGCACCTTCCCCTCTCCCTTTCCCCCTCGCAGGCCGAGGTGTTGGTCGTTCATCACACACACAAACACACACATGACCCACTTGAGGTGGCCCCGCCGCAGCAGCTCCGCGGTGTACGGATCACGCTCCAGGTACATTCGCTGCAACTCATCCGCATATAGCAGAAGCCCCGCGGCGCCCATCGCCATCTGGTAGTTTACGTAGTTCCACACTTGTGCAGCTACCTGGGCCTGGTAGCCCGCCCAGTCGCCAGTGGAGGATGTGTGCCGTACGGCGCCGATGGCGGTGTACAGCGCCGGGGAGCTGGTGTCGTACTGACCGGGCGGGGCCAGCCAGTCGCACGTGGGGTCCAGTCTCGCGGGGGGAAGGCAAACCGGGGCTTTGTGTTTCGGATAGCTGGCCTCTATAATCTGTGCAAGGGAAAGAATGGGAAGAACGCCGTCAAGTCGGGTCGGGTTGCGGTGTTTGGAGCCTTCGAGGCTGCAACGTGGCTGCACGGGCTTGGGACTCCGTAACGCAGGCGGTAACGGGAACCCAGATCACGCACTGCAAAACTTACGTTGCTCTCTAAGACCGGCAGCGGCATCAGTTCCAACTCGTTCGCAACACCAGGCCCAGCTGGGACCGCTGAGCTGTCTCTGTTACGGCGCCATTTTCCTAGGATTCACTCTCCGCGGTTCCCAAGGCGCTCTGATGATAGGCCCACATCCTTAAATGTTTCGCGACACCGATTATTCCGTACCTTGAAGCAGTTCCCGACACCCTCAGGCAGGTCGACCCGGAAGGAGTATGGTCGAACAATGTGGTCGATAACCTTGCGCTTGAGGCCTTCCTTCGGCTCGTACTCGGCACGCAGGATTGGGCCCGGCATGACCGTTTCCAAGAGGAGGTCTGGCATCCATTTGGAATGGTCCTCCGGCAGTTTGAGATGACCCCACTGTCGGTTGTGGAGATTGGAAGGGTCATCCACCCACACCACCATACGAATTGAATCCTGGGATGCCCAATCACCGGTCGTAAAGCGGGATCATGAGGCAGGAGGGGCATGTGCGCTTAGAATTATGGGCACTGAGTCATCGCGAGAACAGGCAACGAAGGCCAGCCGACACAGACCGAGGCCTGGTGAGTCTCTGAAAATTTAATCCCAAACACCGTTTTCCAGATATGAGCTGAAATACCTGTGTTTGGTGCGGTAAATCGTAGGGGGCTGCCCTTGCACCAACTCGCTTTAACCAAATGGTCAGCGCAACCGTGACGTTTTTGCTGACATCCCGCATCTCGGGAATAACTGCAAATACAGGCCGGATGATCCGCACGCCCAGGTCTGACGAGCTGGGCACGAGCTGCTCGGAGCCCCTGGGTTGGGGTTCTCCAGCTGAGGACGAAGAGTGCGCCTGGCTAAAGGAGATTACTTTTCTAGCTGTAATAACGATGATGTAAACCAGCAAAGCGAAAGTAATCGCTTTGGCTAGCCACCTCCGACGCATCATGCAATGCAGCGGTTACAAAATGCTTCGGAAAAGACAGTGGGTGGTAGCAGACACCTCAAGTGCAGCTGTCAAAATGTCTACCTTTCGGAAGCATTGGTTGCCAGGCGTCTTGCGATATTGAGCATCATGATTTTCGCCTAGTTTGGTCACGGCAGGCAAAACGCGAGGAGTGCCGTACTTCTCCCGCATGGAGTTTTATCCCGTTCCAATCTCATGAAAGTTTTGCAGCCGTTCTGGCTTCGCTGTTAAAAAAATGCTCTATAAAAGTCATATATAATGCTTCTCTATTTTCTCTATTAATGTTACATCATGTGTTATGCTTCAGGCATACGGGAATGTGCATCGCTTTGGGCGCACAGTATGCACAGCCAGCTGTCTTAACCCTGTTAGCTATCCGTCAACCACGTTTCTTGAGCACCCGAATAACAAAAAAAGTTGTGAAAAACACGCTCGATCACCTGAGTATACAAAAACTGAGCACATCAGCTTGCAGCCCCGCAGTCCTTCGTTACTGTGCCCGTTGGCATATCACACAAATTACGGTAAACTCTTTGATTAGCGAGGATGGCTCTTTATGGCGCCAAAATGAAATGGCATCAGTAGATGTAGCCTATTGGCTTTCTAGGGTCGACTCTCCGCCTTCGCTTCCCTGCTGGGGCTGCCCTGCCTGGGTTGGGATTCAGTGAGCCCCACCATCTGGTCCTACGGCTTGTGAGCGGCCTTAGACTTGCTTGTGCTGGGTCAGATTGGTCCAATACCGGTATGGAGGATTATTCTCTAGCCGGGTAGTAGGTGTTGGGGATTATCATTATACAAGCCCACATGCAGCCTCGCTTTATCCTGCCATAGGGTGATTTGGAATTAGTGGTTATCATCACCCCGCCCCCGCCCTGCCAAGCCTTTGAGAGCTTTGGGCTGTCCAAGGGGTGGTGGCTTTGGCGGTTAGGGTTGCCCATGGTTGGCTACCCCCCCTTTGTTACCTTCTTTAGGGTTTTATTCTGGGCTCCGTTTGTCCCTTGGTCGTGCTCTTACGGTGCATCCCCTTAAGAGGTGCTACTGGGCAGGCGGGTGAGTGCCTCTGGTTGCTTGGTACTGTCTGAGTCACGTTACAAAAACGTCAAGATGCTCAGAAATACTTGGCTGCACGGCCACCCAGGCACGGCCGTGCGCCATTCGAATTTCCACATAACTTTCTTCATCACCTTAGTAAAACGCGCGTCCTATTTGCCATCGTGCCGTATCGTACACCACAGACACGCAAGCAGCACAACGCTGGGCAGCTACCAAGCACTCACGTATGTAGAGCATTGCGATGGTTAGGTTAAGACCTGCGCCGCAATCCAACGCACATTCCAGCAGCGCAACCGCCGCATCATGTACGTGCGGCCTGCTGGGTATACACGAACATGCCACAGCCGCGTGTATGACGTGGTTGAATGTGCTGTGCAAGGCTACTATGGGCCGTCCCGCCGTGGGACCCACCGTCACCATCACCGCCACCATCACCACGTATACTTGAAGCGTCATCACTAGTGGGTCCCGCGGCGCATACCAGCATGCACACCACCAATACCGTACGAACAAAACAGCGTGCGTGTGCGCAACCCCTACACCCAGCGAGATGACCTACCCACCCCACCCAGCCACCCACACCCCAAAGGCCCAAGCACCCAGGACCCCTCGTGATGCTGCTGGCGTCCGCACCAGCTGCATCAGCTAGATCTAACTGCGGGATGATGAATTACACAACTCGCCCGAATATCAAATAGACTCCCCTTTGCAGCTCCCCTCCCTTCGCCGGGTGTTGCGACCTGACGCGCCGATGTGAAAACTCTGTACCGGAAACACACGTCACGGCAAAAAACGAGAGTGCAGGAGTGGTGGCCCCGGAGTGGTGGCCCCTAATGCACTGGTGGCGCCATTTGCCTTGCGGCATATGAGCAGATCGTTAGAAGTTGCCTATTCTGGACATATATAAATGAGGCGCCCATTGGGAGTGCCGAGCGCGTCGTCTTTCCTGATTGTCTGAACGGCTAACTACTCGACTGCCTAACTGGCAGAGTGGGTTGTGGCTGGGTCGTCTGGGCCTTGCTTGCTTGTCACGTCCGGCGGTTGCGGTCCGCGATACCGCGGCCCCCTCCACCGCCACCGCTGCTGCCTCCCCCACGACCTCCCACCAAGCCTGGCCCCGCCATGCCCGTTGTCCGCCCTCCCCCGACCCCAACGCCTCTCTCCCCCCCTCCGGGTGCTGCCCGTTTGAACTTGGGGTAGCCCTCCCCCTGATCCAGTAGGGCCACTGCCCGCCGGCTGAGCGCCACCTGCGGCCCCCATGCAATGAGGATGGGGGGAGAGGGGAGGGGGAGAAAGGGAGGGCAATCGAGAGGAGTTGACAGTCATGATTGGGGAGTCAAATTGTTAGGCAGTTAGGAACCAGGGAGCTTTGTGACTTAACAAGGTTGCATGAGCCGGTCCTTTTAAAATGCGTCGTATGTGAAGCTAGGCGCGGAACACCAATATTGATACAGGAAAGCATTTCTTCCTTCCACCCACCGACTCACTCACCTACCGCCAGACCAAGTGAAGCCAAGTGCTTTCTTGGCCCCGTCTTCCCCCAAAACCCCCGGTCCTGCGCCGCCGCTACCACCCTCCAGCCCCCCTCGCTTCGCTTTAAAGCCCCGGGGTCCCCATCCCCCTTTCCCCCCTTTCCTGAATGACCCACCTTTCCCCCGTCGCACGACATGACCATGACATCAATCTTGTCACCAACCGCCACAACGGAGCCCACGTCGGAGGGCGGGGGGTCCGCCAACTCGCTGACGTGTACCAAACCCTGAAGGGAACACACAGACACACGGACACAGACGACCACAAACACACGACCCATACGGCAGGGAGCCCGGGAAATGATATCAACAGGAACAAAGGGAACAGGAAAAGGAAAACCGGGAGGGGAGGATCATACCGATGCAAAGGAAGCAACACACCAATTCCGGGACGGGGAGAAGCAAATATGCGTAAAATGATGCAGGTACCGGAAGTGAAAGGGAAAACCAGCATGGCAAACATATGAAAAAGAGCATTAGGCGAGGGCTGAGGGGAGGGAAACGACATGCAAATGCCAGGTGTTTCAGGGCCCCTCAGAAACCATTGCCCCAGGCAGGACCGCGGGAGCCCCACCCCGGAGGAGGTTAACAACGGCCACACCCCAAGTGGAGATGAGGACTGCCCCGAACTCGCGAGAGCTCTCCCTCCCCTCAACCCCCCACCTTTTCTCCTAATCCTCATGGCCCCCTGCACCCTTGGCCACCACCAGCAGCACCACCGCCACCACCGCCGGTCTCCCAGCTCTTCCTCCCCAACCACTTCCCTCCCCCTTCCTTCCCAGGTCCCTCTCTCTCCTTTCCTCTCCTTCCCCCACCTGTCGTCCTGGACATAGCTCCACGAAGCAGCCAAAGGCCGCCACGGACGTCACCGCCCTCTGCCTGCAGACCGAAGGACGTTGGGGATGGAGGTGGAGCCCA
Source organism: Volvox carteri f. nagariensis (assembly GCF_000143455.1). Taxonomy (NCBI): domain Eukaryota; kingdom Viridiplantae; phylum Chlorophyta; class Chlorophyceae; order Chlamydomonadales; family Volvocaceae; genus Volvox; species Volvox carteri. Next base: position 102,863 of record NW_003307617.1, read on the forward strand.
GCGGGTTGAGGACAGGCATACATACAGAGACACATACATCAATATAGGGACAGATTCAGACAAAGGCAGACAGTCCGACAGACAGACAGATGCACAAGCAGCCATCTACCACCACCTTCCTCCCCGCGCACCTGAGCACAGTCCCCGGCTCCGGGTCCGAAACCAGCAGGTTGATCAGCTCCATGGCGCGAGCTGCGGCCTCCTGGCTGGGGGACACGACATTGACCTGCACCCCGGGGGGTTGGGTTGGGTTGGGTTGGGTTGGGGGGAAAGGGGGTTAAGGGGGGGAGAGAAAGATGTCCCGGCAGAGCACGGGGGAAATACCCCTCTTACAGTTGTACACTCGCCTGCCAGGCTCTCCACTTCGCCGCCTTCCTCCTCCCCGGCCACCTTGGGCGGTGGTTCATTCCGTGAAGAATAAAATATTGTTGTTGGGGTTTCGCTGTGTCACGTATCCTACCTCATACTCCTCAGGGTTCTTCAACAGCGTACCCAACATTTTTGATTGTGCCCGAAACCCTCTTGAGTAACCTGCCGGGGCCCTCCCCGAAAGCTCCCCCGTCAGGCCCCTGACATTTTCTTCGGGCACCCCGAAACTGTCCCGAGCGGTTTTCGGGGTAAAATTAAGCTGTATTCTATTGCAAAATGCTAGATCGGCTGTTTGACGTTTTTGGGATCGCGGGGCCCGAGGGCAGTCGTTCAGGCAAGGATGTTACCCCAAACCGAGGAAAATCTGTGCGATGCAGTTCACGTATATGTCGGGTAGGTTAATGCCAGACTTCAGCCGCAATGCACGTTTATTACTTGTTGTTGTTTGACTGCCGACCAAGCGGGCCTTACACTGCAAGAGTCTGTTTCAGGGCGCCTTCCGCGCCCGGAACCACGTAGATTGACGCTAAAGTATCTTTCGGGTTTTCCTGGAAACGCCTTCGATTGGCTTCCGTGGCGGACCCGAAGCCGCGCCTCGCGCAGTCCAAAATCCTTTCGTATCACTCCGGGCTGCATCATTTTTTCTTTCGGGCAAAACGGAAAATTGTCAAAAATGTTCGTGCCCGAATCGGGGTGGTGAGCCCGGATCCTCCTTTGCAGTCCTCTTTCTCTCACACACACACACACACACTGCCACCCCCTGCTCTTTCCCCTCCCTTCCCCCCAGGCCTCCCCCACTAACCCGGCCGTCCTCGTCCAGTTCGATGGCTGTAACTCCAGTAACTTCCTTTAGCTGCTTGATTGTACGACCTCCCGTACCGATGATGGCACCGATCTTGGCTGGGTCAACCTGGCGAGGGAGGGGGAAGGGGGACAGGGGGGCCCCCAAGAGGAACACAAAGGTGGTGAGAGAATTGAGCATAAAGACAGGATAGAATGCAAAAGCCACCAAACTTTTTGACGGGATGGATTTAGGATCCACAGACCTCCCGGATTCTGCATTGATGCGGTTCTGCCGTACTAGTGGTACTGAGCTGAAGGGGGTCAACACGGGCCTATAAACACCTCAGACAAACAGATAGACAGACAGTCAGACAGACAGCGGTGGTGGTGGTGGTGGCAGGTGAGGGTCTGACAGGAAACCGCCATGGCGCCTGAGGGATGGAGGAGTGGGAACCAAGGCGCTGGGCGGACGAGGCGAGGAACACTTCCCCACGTCGCCCCAACAGGAAATCGCAAACATCGCACCCCACCCCACCCCACCCCACCCCAGCACCAAACCAAGCAACACATCCTCACAATGCTTCACAGCGCGTCCCCCACCGCCCCCGGCCCCCACCGGCAGTTCACTTCCCACCTCCTCGCACATGAGTTCCCCCCTCGGGCCCCCTCCTACCATAGTTCTCAGCAGCCGGGGTGCGTGCGCGTTCAGTCGTCCGGCGGGGGGCGGACTGCACCGCTCCATTTGCTGCAGGATGTGTCTGCGACCCTCCCGGGCCTGATTCAGAGCTGAGGACATGATCTCCAGCGTGATGCCCTCCACCTTCGTGGGCATGTGCACACAGTGAAGACATACATACATATAGACATCCATATAGTTTGTACGGGTTCGTACACCGTACCTTGATATCCATCTGGAATGCCGTAATGGAGTCCGTATCCCCGGCCACCTTGAAGTCCATATCCCCCAGGGCGTCCTCACTACCCAGGATGTCGGACAACACCACGTGACGGGGGGAGGAGGATCCGGATCCGGATTCAGGATCTGGATTCTGGGCTGCTGGTTCCAAGATAAGGCCCATGGCAATGCCTGCCACGGGCCTCAGAATGGGCACTCCTGCGAGGGGTGGAGGGGGCGGTGATATCGTGAGGGGGGCTTTTGGGTGTGATTGGGCTGGAGGGAGGCAGGGCAGCAGTCGCCGTCATTGCCGCTAAATAAATACTGCGAGCAGGAGGACACGGACACGGACACGGGGGAGCAAGCGGCTGCGCGCCTTGGTGGTTTTTGCAAAGCAGGGAAGGAGGAGCAGTTGGCCCTTTATGACCCGGTGTTTACCCCCTCAGGGCCCCCCCCGAGCCCCCAGGCTTGGCATTACTGCTTTCTCTGCTTTTTTAGTCCTGGAGGCTTAGGTAGGTAGTTTTTCCGACATCATCTTCACTACGTCATCCGGAGGTCGCCGTCTTCACGGACGCCTTTCGGTCAGTTCTACGTCTGGTACACTCTTGCCCTGGCAGCAGCTTCACTCGTTTGTGGTTCGTCTTTCCCCCCCCCAGCCCCCCCCCAGCCCCCCTCACCCGCGTCCTGCAGCGCCAGACAGCCCCCGCACACGGAGGCCATGGAGGATGAGCCGTTAGACTCCGTAATGGTGGACTCCAGCCGTACGGTGTACGGAAACTGCTCTTGGTTGGGCACGATGGGGGCCAGTGCCCGCTGAGCTAGCTCACCATGGCCCAGCTCACGACGACCTGAGGACGACCCAGAGGCAGGTGGGGGTGGAGGTGGGGGTGGGGGTGGGGTTGTGAAGATAATCAAACAGGAAAGGGGATGGGGAGGTGGGAGTACTGGGACTTGAACCCTAAGATCAAGAAGACACTCGGCCTGGGATGTGAGAAAAGGAAAAGTGGAAGAAAAGAGTGGAAGAAGGGGGCCCCAGGCAAGTACGGCAAGAGAGAGACCGGGGGGAGGGTGTACAGCATGAGAGGGGGATCGAGGAAGGGATAGCGAAGGCCCCCCAGTCCCTCCGCCCCTCCACCCCCCCCACCTGGTCCCCCCACGCGGCCGGTCTCGCCCACACTCGACGGCGGGAAGTGGTACTGCAGGTAGAACCGCCCCTCGCCACCGTCATCCTCCTCGGCCTACGAAAGGAAAGAACAAGCGCAAGTACGGCATAGGTACGACATGTTCCCATGCTAAGAGAGCACCGGCAAAGAAACCCTGGTCGAGCAGGAAACACCCGCAGTGCGCCGTGGAACCTATAAAAGTAGTGCGGGGCGGGCCGGGGCGGAGGAGGTGCACCGTATGGAGGTGGAGGAGCGGGTACATGCAGGAAGTAGCTGTAATACGGCGAGGAGCAGGAGCTCATGACCAATATTGTGGCGCAGGTAGGGCCGCGCTTCTTCCCCTCCTCTCGCTGCCATTGCCATGGACTCCACACCTAGAGTACAGTCCCAAGACCTAAAGTTCGCCCGCCGCCATGCGGAATGCTCGCCCAACTTGACCCGGGGGGACGGGGGTCCTCTCTCAACGGGAGGGGTCCGCTAAGGGAGGCATGCCGTATAGTGTGTTTACATAAATACGGCTCCGTACATACTTCCATGTCGTACCTTTCTCATGGTGTCCGCCCGCAACGCGTCGCTTGCTGTTCCCAGCGTGGCGACACAGATGGCCTTTAGGGCGGGGCGGGGTGGGGTGGGGTGGGGAAAGGATGGATAACTACATCAAGTACGACACAACTGCAAATCAGCCCCGAATGGTCCCAAGGTACGACTGAGGTTTGTTGTGGCGGTTGCGGTTGGCGGTACACTGGGGGAGGTTGGGAGGCCTCTTCCCAGGGGCGCGGGCCCCCGGTTGGAGGACCTCACAGGCCGGGGGGAGATCCCGAATCACTTCACGTACCCATGCTTCCTCCTGCGCACTCGTACTGCAGTCGTACTGCAGTCGTACTCGTCCTGTCCGCCGGCAACAGCAGCAGCCCACCAGCGACTAGCGATAGGAGTGGGCGGACGTCTATGTGCTTCTGACCCTTAACACCTAGTCCTTCCCCCCCATACGCATATCCATACACATACACACAAACACACACGTACAACCCCGCCCCACCCCGCCCACCTGCGTCTCCCCCCGGGTGAACAGCGCACTGCCGTGAGTCCGGGGCAGCAACCCCGCCCGGCTCGCGATGGGCCGTATGTCCGTCACACGCCGCCCGTCCGCACGAATACCCTCCTCAAGCACCAGCGACCGCATCACGCGGCTCTCCACGGACTGCCGTACCGTAAAGTACGATGTAGTGCCGTACGGCACGTGTTAGTTCGTAGCGTTACATGGCACGGGATGAAAGGTAAAAGGATGTTGATTAGCGCCATCAATGTGCGGTGTGGGACCTCGGTGCGGTGGCGGCAAGCAAGAAAACACTGCGGTTGGGTCCCGTCCCAGGCTGGTGGTATGTGCCCGGAGGGGGGGAAAGACGAATCACGAGCCCCGGGGGAGGGGGGAGAAGTCATTATGTGCGAGAAAGTGGGAAGTGAGCTGTCGGTGTGTCCCAGGTTCTAACGCCGGGGGGGGAGGGGGAGGGGGCGGCGGTGGAATCCCTTGCATGAAGCCAGGTCCCACCAAGTGGAGTGGAGTGGAGTGGAGTGGAGTGGAGTGGAGGGGCGCAACAGGCCCTTACCGGGAACCTCCAGGCGTCTACACGTCCTTCGCAACCCTCCTCCTCCCCCTCCCCTTTTGGTGGGTGTTGCTCACCTCCCCCTCCAACACCAAGCCAGCCAGCCACCCACCCACGCAGGAGTCGGGCTCTGCACCGGCAACGGAGCCCCATGGACCCATATGAACTCCACGGGTAAAACCCAACCCTGCCGTACCGCTCTTTTCCCCCGGGCCCCTTCCGGAACATCTCCGCCCGGACCCCCGCGACAAAGTTCACCTTGAGCGCCATGCTGATTTGAAGGGCCGTGTACGGCGCCGCCGTACCGTTGCCGTCCGTCGCCGCCCCCAGCTTCGCGGTCGCCATTGCTTGCGCCTCCGCCACCGCCGCCCCCCGAACCTCCTTACTGAGAGATGTCCTGTCAGTGTACGGATAAGGGTGTGCGTGTGGTATGGGTGTGGGTTTAGGTGCGGGTGCGGGTGCGGTGTAAACACAGAGTGGAACAGTACACATTAACAACACTGGACCTACGGCAATTATTGCACAGAAACGGCGCCGTGATGAATATCGGCGTATGAGTCAGCAATACAGTGCTGGTGGCCCCGGTTTGTGTTCTCGACCCAGCCCTCCGGGGCCCCGGCCCCACCGTTCGGGTTCCGGAGCTCCCGCCACAGCCCCATCCCTACCAGGACCCCCCCCCCACCACGCCCTTCACAACCTGGCCCCTTGCTGCCACCGGGGCCCCCTTCATCCGGATGGCATCAGCTTCACCCATCCGTGGTTCGTCTTCTTGTTTTTTCCACCCACCCACCCACACATACATACATACATACATTCACACATTCCACCCTCCCCACCCACCCACACGCCTCAGCCAGTCAACACAGTCACTCGCACTGTACGGCAAGTACCTCCGCGTGTCTGTGCGTAATCCTCCCCCGCCCATATAACCGGCCCCACCAGACACAGGCACCGTACATACATACCTACATACATACACACACGCACGCACCTGTACGCCTCCCTCAGCTGGGGCCCCACCAGCGCCATGACCCGCTCCTCGAGATCGTCAGGCACCGAAACCACACTTTCCGTACGCTTGGGCTTGCCAACCTGCACGACACATGCACGGCAATCGTACGACGCAAGTATGGAAGCAGTATGTATCTTACGCCTGGAAGCAGGATCCAATTGCTACCGACAGCAAATCCACAACGCAGCCACCAAACGCGAGTACGAGGCCTCATAGCTACACAAACAAAAAAAGAGGGATGTGGAAATCCCCCGGGGGGTGGCACACACCCATACATACAGACGCACGCACGCACCTTCTTGGCCCAATCCTCCATTTGCAGGCACAGCGAGGTGATGGCCTGGCTGCCAACAGCAAGAGCCTGGGGCCGAGGTGGCACGATGGGGGGGGAAAGGGGGAAGAGCGGAGGGAGCCGAGGGTTCCGGGAAGGGCCCGAGAACGACTAGGTGGGAAAGTGCACCGATACGACCATATGCTGATAGTAGAAGATGATGTACGGCAGCTTGTAAAAGACGATCGAGTCGATTTCCAACGTCTCGTCTAAAGGCGCCAACCATACAGGCGAAGTTCAAAGCAACTCAACTCATTGGCAAGCTGCCTCCGCAGTTGCCGCGGGGGGAAGAGAGGATGTGCCCGGGAAGGGGCTGCGTGTCGCGGGGTGTTTCGTTTCGTTCGAATAATGACCCGAGGGAGGGATCTCCCGGAGGGAAGAGGGGGAAACCATGTACGGCAACGGTGCGAAAAGTTTTTCAGTTGTAGGTTTTTCCTCCTTACCGAGCGGTGCAACCCCCTCCCTCCCCTCTCTCCCCTGCTCCCCCCCATCCCCGGGTTCACCTCAATCATTTGCTCCTCCGTCAGAAAGTCACAGAAGCCCTCAATCATGAGGATCGCGTCACGAGTGCCGGCCACCATCAGATCGAGGCGACTGACCTGCGGAGAGATGTGGGGTGGGGTGGGGTGTAGTGGGGGGGGGGGGTAAGGCGAACCACTGGCGCATGGAGCAGATACCAGGGAAAGAAGGGGGGAGAGGGGAGGGGCAGTCATGGTGCAGGGAGCCGAAGAATCATGTGCCGGCATCGACATGGAGGAAAAGGATGTTGGGTGGAGGGAAATGAGGGGTACTCGGCGCTCAAGGGGTATGTAGGGGCGCGGGCGCGGATGGCCGGCAGCACTTCCCCCTCCCAGCTCATGTACACGTGGGCGCGGGAGGACAGGAAGGCTGCCAACGTGTCGTACCGAGGCGGGTCGGCGCCGGAGGCCGCGGTGGCGGCGGCGACAATGCTGGCAGCGGCGGCGCGGCGGCGCTTGCCTTGCACAGCGCAAGAGCCGCCGCCCGCTCGCCCTCGTACAGGCTGCCCCCAAGGCCGTCAGCGTCGAGGACCGAACTGGCCGAGGGGCGGGCGGCAACTCCGCCACCGTGGCACCGCGTGCAACAGCGACGCACTACCTACTTCTCACTGGTGCCCCCGGGCTTTCAGACCGTCCTCACATCCTCCCCACCCCTCCCCTTCCCTTCCTGTCCCCTCTCTCCCCCCACAAACCCCACCCTCGCCCCCATCCCCCCATCCCCCCATCCCACCTTCATTTGTTCCACTGTGGGGTTTACCACGTACCCCTCATCGGGCAGCAAACCCACACGCACACCGGCCACCGCCTTCTTAAGGGGAATGTCTGCGAAACGGGGCACGAGAGGGACCGGTACGGGAAGCGCCAGTACGGGATTGGAGGGATACCCCGGGGCACGGGTGGCATTATACTGGGGCCCAGATAGCCAGTAGCATTCGGGGGCAGCGCAGTAGGGGGCGGCAATAAAGTTTGTGTTTTTTTTCGCAATAGGTGTGTGCCGAAGCTTCCCCCCCCGGCCCACGGCCGTACGCAACCCCGGGGCTCCAGAGCCCCGCTCCTGTCCTCCCCTCCGCCGGCAAGCCCTCCCTAGCCCTCCCAACCCTAGGCTGCTTCACTCCTCCTTCGCCTCTTGGCTTTGGGCGTCGGAAGTTGATCCTTTGTTTCTTGAACCATGATATGATATCCCCTCCCCCCTGCAGGCGATTAGGCTCCGTGGGCACCTGCTGCAGCGGTATATCGATGGGCTTGCGTGCTTGTGATGGTTAACCCCTTTCCAAACCCCAACTCCAGGGTAGGCGGGTGGAAGGGGAAGAACGCACCGGAGATGAGGAGGGCCGCAGCCGCTGCGGTAATGGCGATGGGCTCCGGGTTGTGAATGCCGTCGTACGACAAAACCCATTCCAGCACCTAAAGGCCCGGGGAGACGGAGGGGAGGGCCATGAGCGGGGGTGGCGGGAGCCGAGTTTTGTGTTTGCCTTGAAGGGAAGGGACGAGGAAAGGAGAGGGGTATGGTTCGCTAGGGGCCCCGCAGTTTGGAAGCGAGGGTCCCCACAGCGCCCCAGGACTCCTGTCAAGCTGTACGTGCTGTACGTGCAGTCGACCGCTACGCTGAACCACGCCCCCTCCTGGCCCCCACCCGAACCCCCTACTCCACCCCCTCTCCCAGGTACTACTCGCCCATAAGCCCACCCAGCCAGCCGCCTGCACCCACCCAGGACACCGCTACCCCCAGCCTCAAGCGGCCCCCATACCCCCATACCCCACACTCACCCTCCTACCCGCCCCGGCAAACCAGGCCCTCCGGCCCCCTCTCCCCCCACTCCCACCCCCACCTGCGTCTCATTCGCCCAGCCCTTTCCGAACATGGGTCGCAGAGGTCGGTCCACCAGCCGGCTCACCAGCACCTCGGAGTCCCGGGGCCGACCATCCCGCTTTACATAGCCACCGCTGAGATACGGGAGGGGCGGTAGGAAGGAGGGGGAAAGCGGGCCGCCCCAAGAAAGGATTTGTGGGATTCAGGGTTTGCCCTAATAAGCTGATCAACACGTCCTGCGCCGACACATGGCCTCCCTTTTACACCACCTCCGGCCATCACCCGTACAAGGGAGCCCCGCCTTCACTTTGTGAATGGTTAGTCCTAGTAGTTCGTCCATGCGCGGGTGGCGTGCGGGTGGTCCGCTTAGGGGTTGTAGCTCATTCCCCGGCTGGCGCCGGGGGTACCGCTGTTCCGTGACGGCCTTTCCGGGACGGGACACCCGTCCCCTCCTTTTCCCCCCCTCCTGTTCGCGGCACCTGGTCCTCCCAGCCGCGCTGAAGCGCTCCGCATAGTTGACGGTGAGGGGCAGGAAGGAGCCGTCCCCAGTGGGGGAGGCGGAGCAACAGGCGGTGGCGTAGATCATGGTCTCGCCACACGTGGCCATCACGGCGCCGTTGGCCTGGCGGCCAATCTCGCCTGTTTCGAGCTTGATGGTCTATTGGGGGTAAGGAGATAAGGTAAGGGCAAGGTGTTTGGGAGTTGCCTGAGAAGGTGCGGTGCTCGGCGTCAGTGGGGAAGGCAAAGAGGGATTTGGGTCGAGGTAAGCGCGTGTAAACGCGAGACGGGGAATATGTGGGTTTGGGCGGCATGAGGCGTAGAACACGGGAGAGGGCTTAAGAACACTGCCAGGTGGACAGACGGTGCGCTTTGGGCGTAATGTAGGAGCGGGTCGGGTTGGCTCGGATAGCAGGACTATTGAGTGAGGTGGTTAGTTGGGGTAGCCATCATTGCTAAGAGTGGTGGTCGGAGCATGAAGACGTTACTGTACGTAACCACTATATTAAATAGTTTTCTATGTGGTTAAAGGCCGCAACGAAAGCGAATGCCTGCTGGCAGTGTTATGCATATGACCGCTTTGCGGACGGCCCGCTACGCCAAGGGCCTCGCTTCGCGCAGTAGCTTCAGGAAAATCATGGAGTAACGAAAGAATTTTAAACCCTTCATTGATACGCACCTGCGTGCTTCCGGTAATTTCAAGTACTATCGCCTCCGCCGTCGGCGCAGCATACGTCGCAGCATACGTGCGCAGATTCGCCTCACTCCGCCGACAGTATACAAGTCCATTCCCGTTTGGCTGAGTTGTATGCAAGCCAGCAGCTGCAAGGTGATAATGTGGGTTGCGCGTTGGGGTCACAAACTGTGCGACGGTTGTGTTTCCGCTGCGTCGCAAGGCTGGCACCTGGCCTAAGCCATATGTTTTCATGGAATAAACCATTTTCCGAGTGCAGGCCCTGACGGCGCTGCGCTAAGTAATGTAGCTTCAAAAGCTGATGGATTGTTTGGAAGCTAACAGTAATGGTAATGTAGGGAAGAATTCGGGCCTGGCAAAGCTTAGGACGTGGCGATTACATTAAAACAAAAGTGTTCGCGCGCTATCGTTGCTCATGGCACATCTGTCATGGTTGCTTGGTAGGTGTTGATAACTAACGACCTGCCAACGAAATTTCGACAAGATCACTGTTGTGGGCTCCTAGCCTGTAGCCTCCCAGACACCACCACAACTCGTGCGGCAGAAAATGCGTACTATGCTAATGCATCGGCTTGGTCAAGTACTTGGTCTTTGTAGCACCAGTATTCCAATCTAAAATTCGTTGACCACTCGAAGGATTATCCCCTTCAGCACGCAGATGTATGTTAATTGCCTCGATGTTCAGACGTGCAGTCAGTGCAGTGGAGAGTACGTAAAGCAGGTTACAAATTATTTTACTGTGGACCCAATCCTGGACCTACAGATGTCAAAGACCGTATGTAGACACAGAACATCCAATCCAAAAACATCCGCATAAACGACAGCCGCTCGTTAAGGCCAAACATATATGGTGTCAAGCATGAAGCATGTCCCGCACAGCCGCGGACGCAAGGGCCGGAAATATCGAACAGAAAACGAGCCCATCAAACACCGTGATGGTTAGCGGACAAATAGTCAGTTCCACTACGCGCACGATCACCGCGCACGTGCATACATTACATATTTAAACAGTCCTGCACGTCCAGGCACAATCAAAGATGTAGAGCACATACACTCTGCGTGCTCGTTTTAAACGGGCGCAAATGGAAAGGAGGCTTAGCCCCTACCAGTCCAGGCACCCTGCACTCAAGGAGAGCGTGAAAGGCCAATCATGCGCTGTGCTCCCCGGACGTCGCCAGGAGCCCTTAGATTCAACCGTCCCTGTGCGTGTTAAAAAATCCTCAGCAGCAATTTACTCCGGCGTCTCGTAGCCCTGCGGGTACTTGGACGCCCAAGCCCATTGGTGCTTGCACATGTCGTCGACATCGTACCTGGCGTGCGGGCAAATGGCCAACAGGTCAATCAATGGAGGCCGTCCAGTTTTGAAACCGAGAAACTGTCCTGCGTGCATGCATTTTCACTTCTGGCACCCAACCAGCCCTTCCCCCTAAGTCGATGATTAGCCTGGAGCTTCCAGGTCAGCCAAGGACCCACCCTTCTCCTTTCCAAAACACTTCCTGCAGCCAGCTCCTCATCTGCGTCCAGGGACTTCAACACCAGGCCCAAGCGGAAGCCTCCAGTTGCCTATCCTACACTTCAGCCTCCCCTACACATCACAGGCTCCGTATGCCACACTTACTTGGACTTCCAGCCCAGCTCCTTCTCCGCCGTCTCCGTGGCCGCCCACACCGCCACCGAGTCGCCTGGCCGGCGATCCATCAGTTTGTACTCGACCTTCTTGTCGCTGGCGGCTTCGAAAGCGCGCACCATCTCCAACACCGAGGATCCTGGGAACCCACGGAACACGTTACGAATACTCACAAAAAAATTTACCAGGGCGAGAATACGTGTACATCAACCCCGGCCCTGAAACCCCTACATGAGGACATGGTGCCACCCAGAGCTGCCTTCTATCTTCCACGACTCACTAAACCGACCCAATTCTTCCCGCCTTGGTCCTGTGGTCGTGCCACGGCTGTCGTGCTCACCCTTGCCCGTTCCCAGGTTAATGGGTGTGCAGCCCAGGTCTGGAGTGGCCAGCACCTTGACCACAGCGCTGACGTGGCCCTCCGCCAAGTCCATTACGTGGATATAGTCGCGAATGGCGGTGCCGTCGGGGGTGGGGTAGTCAGAGCCGAACACGCGCAGGAACTCGCGCTGACCCAGGGCCACCTGTCCAGCCCATGGTGTAGCAGACGAAGTATGGGCATAAATGTCCTGATCAAGCGTTCTTGCTTAAAACTAACCCGCATTTGCCATGCACGCGCCAGCAAACGCAATCTGTCATGCACCTTAATTAAGCTGGGCAAGCCACCTCTTCGGGTGCTGATTGGGAAGCTGGCGGATAAAGGCAGTGGCCTGAACGGGGACAAGCGTTTCTGACACTCATATCGCCAAACCCCAAAACCAACGCCTGATGTGTATACGGAGCACAACCCCTGAACCGCCTTCGCCCCCAGATCTAGTACGGTGCAGGCGCTTCCTAACCCCACCTGCTGGATGTACGGCATGAGGTTGTTGGGGATGCCCACGGGGTGCTCGCCCAGGTCACCCGACGGGTGGGCCCCAATGGGGTTGAAGTACCTGTTGAGGGCGCAGGCCGGGAAAAGAAGGATTTCATGATAACGACCGCAGTGCGCGCGAGTGTACAGGCAATGGCATGTGACTGCCCAGTCGCACCCGCTCTTACCTCAGCAGCAGGATGCGCCACTCCTTGTCGCCGACGGCAATGTCGCGGAACATGTCCTCCTGTGCGGGTGAACCGGAAGAGCATCCAACGCCTCAATAATCCGACTATTTGCAGCTGTCTAGACAGGAGAATGAAGGCGAGTATGCTTCCGCCTGCCCGACAGGGTAGCCAGCGCGCAATGCTGAATCCCGCAGGATCGGTACTCGACACGCATTAAGGCTGTATAAAGTAAAGACTAACAATACAGTGGCGTGCAATATGGGCTTCTTCCTTCAACACATTTGTCAGGTTTCCCACAACCTTCACTATGAAGGTGCGGCTGACGACACAATTGTACTTCACATCTGACGTTTGCGTGAAGTCACGACGCAGGGATCACAGTGCTGACGGGACACAACTCCTCCACGCACGCTCCCGGCCGTGGCAACCCCAGTCATGAGCTCCATAATCCTGAAGCCGGTCGTCAAACGTGCGCACCTGGAACAGCTTCGTACGGCCGTACGGAGAAATAGCCTTCAGGGGGGCCTCCTCCGTGATGGGGACCTTCTCCGGCAGGCCGTACACGGTACAGCTGCTGCTAAAGACCATCTGCAGGGTGGTAGCAGGTGGTAGCAGGTGGAAACCATCAGGCGCCACTACTACTTGGGTGGATAACCCCCAAGCGGAGCCTGATGAGAGCTGTAGCCAGCACCCTTTACTTCGCAGTGTACGGAGGGTAGGTGGATGGAATTGGAAAACTTCAGTGCAGTCCTATGGCCTTTCTGAGAATCTTAGTGCCTACTCGCAACCTACCCACAATGATGCGTCAATCAGGGTGCTTACAGTCAAAAGCTACGATGCACGATGATGCACGAAGTTACCCATTTTACCTTCATCTTGCTATTGCTATCACGCGTGGCCAACTGTAACAAGCACAGACGCGCTTTAGCCCAACGAAAAACGATGGCTGGAGAGCAACCTTAATTTGCGTTAGGTTCTCGGTGCGGAGTTAGCATCCAATGTCCTAACCATGTCGCTTTCCTTCCAACTCACGTTCTTCAGTTTAAACTTCCGCATAACCTCCAGCAGGATGACGGTGCCCACGAAGTTGTTGTGGTAGTACTCCAGCGGCTTCTCCACGGACTCGCCCACGGCCTTGAAGCCGGCAAAGTGAATAACGCAATCAAAGCTGTGCTCGGGAGTCGAAAACGGAAGGGAGGGGGCGTCGGCATCACGCCAGTCAGGGGTCGGGCCACTAGGGGAGCGCAGTTGCTGCGGGGGTAGCAATTTATAAGATTCTTAGCAGGTAACCTTGCTGCGTGGGTGGACGTAAGATTGAATTCGTAACCTCGCAGGCTTACGTCCAATAGGCGCGCATCTAGGCATGGACAGCAGGCCACTCACGTCTCCTTCTCAAAGATCTTAGTCAGGCCTTCTTCATCGTTTATGTCGCACTGCAGGACGAGGGATCATGGGGTAAGGGAAATAAGCAAGATTCACTGCTGGAACCAAGACCCAAGGTGAAGCCGAGGACGGGAGTGTGACATGACGCAGCAGAGTAGGAACGACATACATGCAACTGATGGTACGTGCTCCTGTAACAGTCTTCTAATCCATTGGCCAGGCTACGCCATGCGTAACAGAAGGTACACCATCGCGGCTCATGAGAAACCCTGGCACTTCCGTGCATTGACAGTAGCAAAGCATCCGGCAATTTGCAAGAGCAAGTTCCAATAAGCTGAAAGAGTAACAAATTGTGCTATGCAACCAAAACTCGAGGGTAAGGGTTCCCAATCAACTCGGCCTCTTTCCCCGGTACTCCCCGCTGCGCTGGAACCCCCACCAGTTTTGGTCCAGGTCTGCATACCTTGGTGTAAGTCATCTTATCAGCTTTGTCACCAGCCAGCTTTTTCATGTGCTCAAACACACGCGGGAAACTGTTCGAAAGGTTGTCGATAAGATGCACCTTAGCTCCATGGTCCAGCAATACCAGGACTGTGTGGCTGCCTGCGGACATGTATCCCAAGTTTTACCATGACAGGTAGTGTTTAGAGAGCAGTGGTGAAAAGCTACTGTTAACGAGTCAGTTGCTAAGTGCGATCTACGTTAAAGATCACTCGTCGAAAGGTCTACCCAACCTATCATGACAGCTGTGACCCACCGATGAAGCCAAGGCCACCAGTCACGAAAATGTTCTTGCCCTCAAGAGACATCCTATCGACAATGTTCAACTCAACACAACTACACAGGAAAGGTCTCCTAAAGAAAATTCTTGTAGTTACGACGCGTGATAATTGAACGCGTCGCAATGTCTAAGAACACAGGCCATCGCTGCAGTTGCTCTTACAATTGGCTTGACCGGACAGCCGTACGACGGCCAGCGACGAGCGACCTCAAAATGGAACCCGTTAGGAAAGGTCCTTTCTCTTGCTCCACGGGGCTATCTCTACCATTTTTTCTGGTGAGCAAGGATATGTTTGCAATTGTTTATCTGCTCTCCGTTAGCGACGGCGCCTGCCGGCGGCGCTGCAGTCCGGCACTTACTGGGCATTTGGTTGTCTCGCAGAACCTCTAGGACAGAAGACTTGGGAGGCGTTTTCAGCCGAGGACCAAAATGTCTGACGGGTAAGTTTACAGGTGGCAGGATGGTCTCTTGCCATGGAAAGTTGCATGGACTTGGATAAAAGTCATGGCAGTAATGTATAACATGTATGCATGCTCGCACTGAATACTAATGTCCGGACGCCTCGGAGCTTTAGTCTGTCTACAGCAACAAAGCCCACGACTTTGTCGCTTCCTTTTGCTCATCATAATGTTGTATTGTTACCTCCTATGTTGCTTGCAGAGAGGCTGCCCCCGCGGTTGTGGAGGAGGCCGCCGCCCCCGGCGAGCCCATGGACATAAACACGGCCGTGCAGATGGTCCTGAAGAAGGCCCTGGCGCACGATGGCCTGAGCCGTGGTCTGCATGAGGCATGCAGGTACGAAGCAGTTTGAATAATGCTTGCCGGTGATCTGCTGTGTTTGCGGTTGCCCATATTATTACCCGCACCTATGTCACCAGCTGGTGATCCAGCTGGATATCCTCGGCATGCATGCAGCCTAACCCACCTGTGTAAGACTACCACCCCTTTGTGGGTACTATTCCCTACACATACTGGACCGGAGAGATGAAATGATACGAATCCATCATCCTATCATGGCGTGCAGGGCCATTGAGAAGGGCCAGGCGCAGCTGTGCATCCTGGCCGAGGACTGCAACCAGCCTGACTACAAGAAGCTCATCGAGGCCCTGTGCGCTGAGCACAACGTGAACCTGATCTCCGTGCCGGAGAACAAGCAGCTGGGCCAGTGGTGCGGGGTAAGTTATGGGTTTGCTCCTTGGAAAGGTCAGGTGGGCGGTTGATTGTAGGCGGTCCTTTGATGGTTGCGATGGCATCTAAACGTATCTGCATGTGCCAAGGCACAAGGGCGCGCCTCAATGGCAGGATTTTGGCCTTAGTCGGAGACTGACAACTGCTTCCTCGGTTACCTCTGTTGTGCAGCTGTGCAAGATCGACCCCCAGGGTGAAGCCCGTAAGGTGGTTGGCTGCTCGTGCGCCGTCATCACCGACTACGGTGAGGAGACCGCCGGCCTGTCGATGCTGCAGGAGTACCTCAAGAGCCGCTAAGCGATCCCTAGCATGGGAGAACCCGGCTCCTGAGCGCGGCAAGTCCATGCAATGGCGTTACTCGGTCATTGTGACAGCTGCCGGTCGACCGCATAATCACAAGTGACTCTCGTCTGCCGCACGAATTTCCGGCCGTAGCATGTGGGTTGCTTGTAAGGTCGGGCTATGGAATTGGCGACACTTGCCTTGTGTGTTTGGTTCCCTTCCACGGTTTCTGACAAGCCGACTTAAGGTAACCTTGGAAACCTTAAGTCGATGACTTTGGCAGGCGAACGCCATAGTTCAGATCCAGGAAGATACTAGTCACAACCGGCCCAAACCTCCGGACGAATTGTAGCCAAAAGGCGTGTTTCCAACAGTTGGAACTGAAGGTTTGGGTTACTAATGCACTGCACTACGTACATGCACACAGATGTCATCCATTTCCAGAATGAGATCCAACTTATACACTTATGTGTACCACTTATCGTGCAGCATTTCTATAATATCACACCGTTAATTAGTCCTCAGCATATGTAATCTCGCACCATACATCAAGAGAAAGTGATGCGAAAGCGATGTTCCCGCGTAGAACACCATGTGTTGCCGTACGTGCGCTCATACTTCGGTATGAGAGTACGCTGTCCCCATATGCGTCACCAAAAAGCTTCCTACCATGAAATCATATCCAGTTGCCCGTGTGCGGTCAATGTTCCTGCCGCCATGCGCTCCAAAAGTTGAGTCGTCATATATGTGCAGCAGGCCAGCAGATGCGGTAATTATGTAGGGGGAAGCCCCCTGCGGTACACGTGCAGGCGGCGTTGCTCCATCAAGCTATTGCGTGATTTCACCAGATCTCACTCATGCCATGCTTTGGAACGCAAACCGACTTGACCTCGGCCAGCAGGAGTCTCTTCCTCTCCTCCTGCCTAACCGACATGGCCATAATAGATGCCACTCGGTCTGGGCGGCCGTGCTCATTCAGCCACGCAGACAGCTCCGGCATCTGCGGAGGTGCAACACATGCAACACATAGCTAACCTCGGTGCCAGGCTCACTTCATCCCATAATTACCCCTTATTAACATGCACATAATGGTGCTGGTGTGTAATATGTGATGCGCGGTCATCTGCGGTTTAGTTTTAGCGTCCTTCAGCTTCAACGTCCCTCAGCTTGAGCCTATATAGCGTGGGGTGCTGTCATGGTCATCCTTTCGAATCCGCTGCAATTCAATTAATTCATGAGACTGATGTAACCATAATCGTATGGCTAAACAGAATCACAAGGGTATGAATGCGCGACTGAGGCGCCTGCTGGCCTTGAAAGTGGAGACTCAAAAGATACAGCTACGCATAGCAATAGAGGCCCGACCGCCAGCGCATAACCCCTATCGTTTCGACATAGGCAAACCAATGAGCATTTTAGTCCACTCCCTGCCCATAAGCAAAGTTCTACGTACCGTCATGTGGCGGATGTACCTGGGCCACCTGGGCGCACTTCGCCGCCGCGGCTGCTGCGATACTGACCGCCAGCGACCTCCCAACCACCATATCAGGTGGTACACCAAGACAGCGCCAAGCCATGCGCCGTGGAAACGGGAAAGCATCATCTCCAGCGCTTCACCCATTACGCGCTCGACTTTTGTGTCGGTGCATGATTGTCAAGTCGGATGAAGTCCGGGCACCGACATATGTAAACATAAAGCGATGCATACCCAGGGGGAACGGCGGCCGGCATGGGACAGCATTTTGTGAGGGCTCCGGAGGCGGCAATTGCACGGGGAATACTAGTGTACGTATGGCCGTTAGTGGTCGCCGGCAGCAAGCTTGTTACTAACCGTGACCCCGCGCAATGATGGATGACACATGGCAAGGCCGCATTACGGGTACGAGTTTCCATAAGGCCACTACGCCGCCTTACGTGCATAATCCCGTTTCAGCGTGTTTCAGCAGATCCGTAATCCGTGTTTCAGCGCCCTTCTGATATTTTCCTATTTCTGCCTGCATATATGGATAACCGATCCTTGTCGTAGTCATACACTTGAAGGATATAGTTCTCCACCCCAACTTTACAATGGTTAGGCAGGTCAGCAGGTGCGCGCCAGGAGATACAAACAGACGGACATGCAACAACTGCGGTCATCAGCCAGCATATTAACCGACTTACCGGCCCCGTTCTTAAGAGTCACACCCGAGAGCAGCAACGACTGATGTGCAAACACGCGTACTGCTCTGCATAGATCTCTCCAGGCAGCCCAAATGCAGCTTTCAGGCGCCAAGTGTCTCGATTTTGCTAAAGGCTGCAGCGGCGCTGATTTCATACTTGCCGCCGCCAGTGATGCATGACTGGTGTTCCCACTATTTAGCAATTGCTGCGGCTGCTGCGGTGTTTGGCGTGATACTGGGACCGAAGATGATGACGAGACAGCCGGCCAGCCCACGAATGGGGCCGCGGGCGGTGTTTCAAAATCCGCTTGTCGTTGGGGCAATGATAACGATGAGGCGATGAAATGCATGTCAGTCGCAACGAGCATTACTCCGAGAACGATGATGGCGACGACGACGGCAGTAGCAACGGTCCCGATGCCTAGACCACCTGCAGTAGTCACAAAGCGGGCATAAAAAATTGCAGAAGTAGAGGCACACAAAGCCACACCCTAATGAGAAAGTAAGTGAGGCGCGCGAAATTGGTGCTTCGTTACTTGGCATCAGCCTCGGACAATAGCACAGTAACTTTCGCCTGTCTTCTCACTGCGTTTTTTTGGAAACTGGCATTGGCGTGGGTTTGTCCTTGATACTCTTACGGTACTGCTAGAGGTTTAGTGCGGTGGATGACATGGTGGCGTGGAGGGCCTGTGTGTGTATGTATGTATGTATGTATCCATAAGATATAGCCTTCTTAACAATGACAGCTGAAGGTACATCAATGAACGGCTGGGAGGAAATCCCGTGCGCACTCACCTAAAGGTACGTAGCGGCGGCGAAGGGCAACCTTGAGCTCTTGGGGCTTCGAGGTTGACACCACATGCCCTCCAGGCGATATTGCCCCCTTGGAGGCCTCTGCCTCCCCTTCCGGTGAAACCCGCTGACCGGCGCTACCCCTAATTGATTGCACCGAGCTCGTTGTCTGAGCTCCAGGGGCGGATTCCCATTCCGCACTCGCCGCCCCAGAGCATTGCGGCTCGCCACCACCAGGTTGCGACAAGCTCCGCAACACAAGTTTTACCTCGGGAACTGGGGCCCCAAACCCCGTCAACCACCGCGTCTCAGCCTGCTCCGCCCCCCGCACTGCTTGTACTGGCGGCCCAGCTTGACCCGCCTCCACCAATGCGGGGTTCGGCGCCCCACCTGCCATTGCTGCCGGCGGCATGCCGTTGTCGACAGTCCTTGCGTGATGAATGCCCTCGCAGGCAAGCATTTGGATGACTGGGAAAGCCAAGTTCACAGCCGTGGCTACATCCTCCAAGGGGGGATCGATGCTGCAGCCGATAACCGCATCCAGAACGTCTTCAGCGCAGTCTCGAATTAACCGCAGACGGTCGACCTGCTGCTTCACGCTAGGATCAAGGGTCACCTGCTGGGAGTGAATGCGGTATAACTGTCTCAACTTGATACCCGAAGGTTGTTGCATTGCGGTTTACGGAGGACGGCGTTCACAGCCCAATCGTTTGGTGGTAAGGTACCTCGCTCATGCCTCACCATTATTGCAGGCGGCGCTTGCTTCTCGCAGCGTGAAGTTTTGGGCGTGGAAGCAAGAGTATGGCTTGAAAACTGAGATAGCAGGTGCAAGCCTCTGCATGCCGAGCCCTGGAGCGTTTGAAACGATGCGTTTGGCGAAAATTCTGGTCAAACTTCAAATATATAGTGGTACATGTTTTTGGATAACGCTACAGACGTAAGCGGACACCATAGAGACCAGCAGTTGCTCGGTTTACTCGGTCGTCGAGGTCGTCGCCGTACCACCCTCCAAAACCTACCAGGGACGGAATACATTTGGGGCGATGTTGGAACTGTGCATTTACACGTAAAACCCTTAGTGCTCTGGCGACGCATTGAGAACTAGGGTTACTAATAGCAGGTCCAGATAGCATGAGTAAAACTACTGGGAGGAAAATCTCGGTCCATTTACTGTGACCTGACACCTCATGAAACTCACGTTCCCGATCATGTCGAAGGTGTTCCCCAGGAATCGTACACAGGACCTTACCCCGCAAAACTATCCTTACCTATTAAAATGTCTAAATCTTAAACCTAAAACCCTAAACCCTGCGGATGGGTTTGGATCCGCAGCTGTTTGTTAGGTCGATCAGCTGCCGTGGTTCTTGTTGGCTATAGGTTGTCCATTACAGCATTCTAGTTCGGATCCGAGCTCTGATAGGTTGTGGCTCGATAAAAACATAATAATGCTAGGATTCGCCTTGGATACGGAAACATTTGCTCTTACAATATGCGATGGAGGGAGGAATAGGGGTCAACCTCATACAATGGTAGGGCCTCACACCAACTGCAAACAAATTGAATCAGGAGTATTCTTCCCTATACCGCCCATGTGCAATACTAGCGAGTTGCTCGGCTAACGTGCCATTAAGTCGTAAACATACGCACAAGCACAATTAAACTGCCAGTCCCATTAAGCTTCGTTTTCGAGATAACAGCATCAACTCCACCTGCACCACCCTAGGCGAAAACCAAGACGCAGAGTTCATTGATGAACCGATCCCGCGGCTATCTTCCACCCAATTACAAGCTCCACTGTAACTTCCGCGTTCGGTATCTTTGCAACAGTTCAAATATCTGTTATAAACATAGGGAAGGAAGCACACGAATTTATGTACATGGGAAACACACGCGCTCTTTTCATCTGGTACATGTTTAAGCACAATGCAAGAGCTCCTCCATTAATACACCGCGACAAACACATCCTGTGCTAAACCATTGTTCAGGAGAGGCGAGCCCACTCCAACCCTTGTAATAATCAGTAACTATGTTAAAAAAGGTGGAGCCATACGTGTGCCATATACTCATGCCACAGCACGCAGCATGCTTTCCATAAAATTCCGAAATTTAGCATTTGAAATGTGCATTGTACGGCGCTAGGAACTGAAACTCAACGGCGAGCTGCCGCCCAGCGAACCACCGACCGTTCATGGCTGCTTGAGCTGCTGACGCCGCCTCGACACTGCCGCACTTGAGGTAGACGCAACCCTGCAAACGGGGATGGGATAGGGGCAAGTGCCGCCGAGGGCAGGCAAAAGGAATCACGGTTAGCACCCCGCATTGGATATTTCCAGAGGACGGTGTAACCGCAGCGCGCCACGTATAGAAGCAGCGGCGAATGCACACATGTATAATAATACATAAAGCGACGAGTGCGCCAACCCGCAGAGTTTTCCACGTAACGCCGGGTCTAACACAGCCCCAAAACCAAGGATGCGTGCCGCGCACGCCCATGCCTACGGCAAAGGATGTATGATGTGAAGCAGAAGCCACGTGGCAATGGTCCTGTGGCACAGACTTGAGCTTTGGAAGGAAACCTGCGCAGAATCGGGTTCATGCTGCCCAAAGGTGTTTCTTGCAGCGTGTCGAACGCCTGCATCGTGTCGGCGTATATGATAAACCTGCACGTAACAAGATCTCCAAGTTTGGCTGCTTGCAACCCGCCCAACATGCTTTTTGGACCCTGAAAGCTTTGATTGCTCGTTGTTTTGCCGCTGCTGCATCGACGGAAGTGTAAGACCTGCAAAAGGAAAGACAACACCACGCGCACACAGAACGCATGCGAGACTGGGAGCCAGCCACAACCCTCATTCCACGAACACCGTGGGAGGCAAAGACCTGCGGACAAGCGCCAGCCCGGCGGGGGGCTTTTAACGTACGAAATCTTCTTCCACGATTCTTATAGGAGCAAGACATGTAACAGAACGCGCTCTGCACAACCGTCACACACCGTCACAGCCCGGCACACGCGTTGAAACCAAAACGCCGGTGTGGACATTTCTGGATGCAGCTGGCGACACTGGAGTAGTAGGTCGAGAGCAGCTGGGGCCAGATCGCTGACCTGACGGAGGGCTTGGCACTTACCTGGTGGGCCACGCCAAGCTATCATTACCTGACCCGGGCGAGCCACCCCGTAGCACAGGGGCGCGCCCGAGTTCGGGCGCTGATGCTCGGCAGCAGCAAGCATTCCGGCAGCGGCACAGCACTGCGTGTGATTGCGCATGTGACAGATTCAGCTTTCTTCATTTGTCTGAACGTGGAGGTTAAGGGTCCGGTTTCCTGCCATGGAAGCTATGGCGGCTTTTGTGCTGGAGCTTTATTTTTCCCATGCAAAACCACCACTCTTTTCAGCCGGTTTTCCGGCAACAAGTCACGCCGCACCTTGCTGGACTTGTCTACGTGAATGTGCACAACGGCACCGTACTTGGAGCACTCGTCCTGCACATCCTGTGCAATTTCCTCCGCCCAGTCCTGCCCCATCTCCTCCTGCGCGGCCGCCGGGTCGAACATGTTCTTGATCAGCAGACAAGGCGTAGGAATGGGGGACGCCGGTCCCAGCACGCTCTGAATCAGCCCCAAGCTCGGGTCCAGCTTGGGCCCAGCAAGAACCGCTGGCGCCACCGCCAAAGCTGGTACGCTAGGGACCGGCAATGCGGGCGCTACGGGCTGCAGGCCTGCCGACGAAGCCAATCGAGCCATCAGAGCCTGTCGCCGGTCCGACGTGAGCTTCAAGCCGCCACGGGCTTCCTCCTCATCAAGCTCCCCTACGCGACAGCGGAGCAATAGCACTGTTCGTGTGATGCCGAAAAACCGAATGCAGGATCCCTTCTTCCATTTCCATGCCATGTACAGCAGCAAGGCTAGGTAACAACTGAAGGGAGCTGTATCGAAATTACAATTCCATCGGAATCACAGTTTCAAAACGCCGATGTACTTACCGATGCCGGAGTTGTAGGCTTGCTCCGGTGCCGCAGGAGCCGCAGTACCTGCCGCGGATGGCGGTGCAACAGGTAGACCCATGCCTGGCACAGCAGCTCCTGGCACCGCCAGCCCAAGCCGGGTCGCCAGCTCCTGCGGTAGCGACAGGGGAACACCGCCTGGCGCCCCAGCTGCGCCGGGCAGCTGCAGCGCTGCACCTCCAAGACCACCTGGCATGATTGGCGGTGGTGCAGGCAGGGCGCCTGCTGGTGCAGCTGCAGGCGCATTCGGGGCTGGTGATACTGAGGACACGGACACCTTGAGCGCCGACCCTGCAACCACTCGGCCGTTCCAGTGCTCCACAGCCTTGGTCGCGTCCAGTACGTTTGCATACGTCACGTAACCGTAGCCCTGGGCGGCAGACCACAAGTCAAAAGAAATTGCGAAAGGTTCAAGTAATCCCAACGAGATCAAATTTGGCTGCTACGGCCAGCATCCGTTCCGGCCTTGCAAATACGCCAGGTCCACTATGCTCCCACTCTACGGAAGACACCGTGTTCGCACAACCCGATACAGACAGACATCCCGCAAGGACTACATTAAGGGCATGTGTCAGGCATCCTCTGTACGAGCATGCAGGATGGCAAATCGCACCCTCTGGGTTGATAGACATAGCCTTTCATATTATGCCGGACTCTTGGTGCGCTAATGCCTGTGCGACTCCGTTTCACCAAGCTCTTCCACTTCCGTCACATGATCATCAGCCTCACCTGGGACCGACCCGTCGCGTCCCGCACGAGCTGCACGTTATCAATCTGGCCAAATGGTGCAAAAAGCTGCTGCACGTCTGCCTCAGCGATGGCCGCGTTAAGGTTTGCAACATACAGCTTGCAGGGCCCCACAGGCAGCGTGTCGTTGGGTCCAGTGACACCAGCTGCGCCAAGAAGGCTGGCCGCCTTCAGCTGGCTCTGCTTCGCCTGCTGCTGGGCTTCCTGTTGTGGCAATAACAGCGCGAGTGTAAGCCTAAACTTAAGTCCTAACCACCTTGTAGCCACAATTTGCCTTAGGTAAATTGAAACGTTGACAGCCCAGCATGTAATCTCTTTTCAGAGCCACAACCAAAACCCCACAGAGTGCAGAAGGCGCAACCCATGCTCAAGACTACATGTCCACGCTTCACGCCATCACCTAGCTAGATAGGTGCTCACCCAGGCAAGATTCTTCTCGTGCTCCGAACTCTTGACCATTATTGCCTGTCCCATAAACACCGTGCCAGTGAGCGCCACAGCAGCAATCACTTCTTCCACCTTGCTGAACTCGATGTAGGCAAAGCCCTTGCTCCGCTTTGTCGTCTTGTCTGTGATAAGTTTAATGTCCACGACCTTTCCGACCTACCGGGGGAATGTCCAGCAAGCAGTAAAGCGAAGTGAGGTCATACGGTGTGCCAGAAAGGCTCGACGTGAGACGGCGACAACCCATCAAAAACATGCCCTTGCATTGATGTATTCAGCCCAGCTGAAGGTAATGCCTAGCTGAAGGTATTACCTTGGAAAACAGTTGGTAGATGTCGCGCTCATCGGCCTTCAGGTTTAGGTTGTAAGCGAAGGCGGTGCGGGTTGAGCGCTCCATCTCCCGCAGTTCCTGTTAGAAGTGAATCGGCGTATTAACATTTCAGGTCTTTGCGTAGCACGCCCCTGAAAGAGTCCCCCCTCACCTTTTCAGCCTCCCGCGCAGCTCGCACTTCCGGCGGCGTCCGCTCTCGTTCGCGCCTACATAGGCACATAACTCTTTATGTCGGTAATGGATGACTGTGATATTGGCCATCGCGCCACATGGCTCCTGACCATGTTCAACAAACCCTCCTGGAAACTTTAGCACTTGGCAGCCTTGTTGAACCAACCAAAACATACCTCCTTTCAAAGGTGGGATCACTTCGCCTGCCACGGCCGTCGAAGTCTCGCCTAGGCTCTCGTTCGGGATCTCGCCGGTCTCGTCGGTCCCGCTCGCGGCTGCGGTCACGTTCCCTGCGCTCGCGGTCATCCCTCCGGTCCCGGTCATCTCGTCGATCCCTATCATCCCTGTCACGTCGTTTGTCCCGGTCACGGCTACGGCTCCTGCTGCGCCGCCTCTCGCGGTCCTTTTCCCGGTCTTTATCGCGGTCCTTGCCAGTACGCTCTCGGCTATCCCGCCTATCTCTTGGACGATCCTCTGTTCCATTTGTTCCAACTTGTGCTGGCCCAGGCGCAGAAGCTGGCCCCTCAAGCTGCTGTTCCAAGTAGTCCCAGTCCGCGTCGGCCATGGCTCACTGGTAACCGCGAATACAAATCAAGGAGCTGGAAGAAAGCAGAACGGAAACAGTAGTTAACTCTTACAGTCAAAAGTGTATAAGGTCGATGCGTTGAAACTTTTACGTTGTTACTGACGTACGCTTCGGTCTTCAGTTTACTAGGTGTTCCGTTGATTTACTTGGATCCATCGCTTCAAAATCAGACCATGTAAAAAGCAACCGCTGTGTCCTCAAGGTGTGGAACTGCAACTCTCACCAGCGAAGCCTACATGATGCCTACTTGATGCCTACTTATCCCCAATACCTGTTGCGAAATCACCTGCCGGAGAGGCTGTTAAGATATAGGCGAGTGGAACTGTGTAGGTAAAGCCAACCTTAACCGTTACAGGTATCACAGAACAAGCTTTCAGTCAGAACATCATCTCCTTTATACCAAACATTCCATCTTATCTGTCGTACAGCCGTTAGTGTTCTGGCCGGAAGTCAACACTCCCCCTCGGACGGAACACTCGGGCGAATCCAACTCAACGAACACCCAGCCCTTCTCGAAACTGCACGAACTTCCCTTCCGGTAACGGCTTCGTGAGGATATCCGCTACCATGCTGGTAGTGGGACAGTACTCAAACTTCACCTGCCCCATAGATACCCTCTCACGCACAAAATGATGAATCACATCGATGTGCTTCGCACGTTCCGAAACAATCGGATTCTTTATCAAACTTAATGCTCCCTGGTTGTCACCCCAGATACGCATCACGTCGATCTCACACCCAAACTCGGGCAGAAGTTTCCTCAGCCAGAGCGCTTCGCGAGTAGCTAGGGACGCCGCCATATACTCGGCCTCCACAGTCGATGCTGCTACAGTCGGTTGCAACCGACTCTTCCAGCTGACGGCTCCACCGCCAAGGATAAAGGCATATCCAGTTGTCGAACGGCGGTTGTCTCGATCCACTGCCCAATCCGCATCGGCATAACCCTCAATTGCCTTGCTGTCCCTGGCAAAACATAAACCGAAACTCGCAGTCCCCTTCAGATATCTCAGGATATCCTTAGCAGCCTCCCAGTGAGCCT
>NW_003307617.1:129158-130018 GCF_000143455.1 Volvox carteri f. nagariensis
CTATTTGCTGGGCTATCTTTACCTCGGTTATAGTGCTTGTTATTATTGGTCTCATTGGGGGTTCCGTGCACTGATGATCATCAGTGCATGGAAACTGGGGAACAGGTCATGACCTGATGACATGTTTTGCTTCCCTCGAGGGCCAGAGCTCTGGCCTCTACCTGCTGAACTATATATCTATGTATACTGTTCTGTACAGTGCTCGTTGACTGAGCTCACAGCTGTAGCAGGGGTTTTCGTGCACTGCCCACCGGTGATCTACGAAATGCTTGGATATTAATTGTGTGGTGCATATATTATCTACACTCGTGGAACGCCACCACTTAGTATCTTCTTAATACCATCTTAGTGCTACCCACTTCATATGTCCTTCATAGCTACCTGGTAACATTCTTAATAGGCCGCTTAGTAGGTCACTTAGTATCATGTTACATACTAATGGTACTCGAAGCGCTTAGTCCCGAATACTAAGTCCTCCAAACAAATATTAAGTGACATTTATTAAGAACTTCATGATCAAGCAATTATGAAGTAATAAATATATGAAGTAACATTTACTAGGGGCAAATGCTTGCTCAATAGATGATTCTAAGTAAGGAATTACTTTCTGGAGGTGTAAGATTGACATTTCACTGCCACTGTTGAGCTGTTCGGGCTCACATTTACGAAAGTTTTAAATCTGGGACAGATGTAAGCTAAATACCTTGCAGCGCTGCAAGAGCTTTTGTAACATTCTTGCTTAGTTCTGTGAGATAAGANAAAAGATATTAAAGTTACTTTGTGTGTTTGGCAGTTAGCTAGTAGAGCTGCGACATACGAAGCTCTTATCGCCGTTGGTAAGTATCACTGTAGTTGGTACC
>NW_003307617.1:130068-130927 GCF_000143455.1 Volvox carteri f. nagariensis
CCCAGAGACCGATCAGGCCGGAGCTCGAGATATTAGGCGAGTGGAACTGTGTAGGTAAAGCCAACCTTAACCGTTACAGGTATCACAGAACAAGCTNTCAGTCAAAACATCATCTCCTTTATACCAAACATTCCATCTTATCTGTCGTACAGCCGTTAGTGTTCTGGCCGGAAGTCAACACTCCCCCTCGGACGGAACACTCGGGCGAATCCAACTCAACGAACACCCAGCCCTTCTCGAAACTGCACGAACTTCCCTTCCGGTAACGGCTTCGTGAGGATATCCGCTACCATGCTGGTAGTGGGACAGTACTCAAACTTCACCTGCCCCATAGATACCCTCTCACGCACAAAATGATGAATCACATCGATGTGCTTCGCACGTTCCGAAACAATCGGATTCTTTATCAAACTTAATGCTCCCTGGTTGTCACCCCAGATACGCATCACGTCGATCTCACACCCAAACTCGGGCAGAAGTTTCCTCAGCCAGAGCGCTTCGCGAGTAGCTAGGGACGCCGCCATATACTCGGCCTCCACAGTCGATGCTGCTACAGTCGGTTGCAACCGACTCTTCCAGCTGACGGCTCCACCGCCAAGGATAAAGGCATATCCAGTTGTCGAACGGCGGTTGTCTCGATCCACTGCCCAATCCGCATCGGCATAACCCTCAATTGCCTTGCTGTCCCTGGCAAAACATAAACCGAAACTCGCAGTCCCCTTCAGATATCTCAGGATATCCTTAGCAGCCTCCCAGTGAGCCTTCGCCGGCTCAGACATATACCGCGCTAACTTAAACACAGCATGCGCGATATCAGGACGCGTGCACACTGCCAGATACATCAAACCACCAATTAACT
>NW_003307617.1:130977-157277 GCF_000143455.1 Volvox carteri f. nagariensis
CTTCTGCTTATAGCCCTTTGCTACCAACCGGGCTTTGTATCGTTCCACTTGTCCGTCTACACCCCGCTTCACGTCGTACACCCACTTCACCGGAATCGGTTTCACCCCAGGCGGCGGTACCTTCAGCTCCCACGTATCTAATGCGTGGATAGATCCGATTTCTTCGGCCATCGCCTCCTGCCATTTGTCCCGTTCCGGAGAGGCCATCGCTTCCTCGTAGGTGCTCGGGATTTTGACGTCCGATACGTTAACAGCAAGGTTGAGTCGCTGGGGCGGATGACGGTCACGTTGGGGGTAACGATGTTGTGTAGAGGCAG
This sequence comes from Volvox carteri f. nagariensis, assembly GCF_000143455.1. Lineage (NCBI taxonomy): Eukaryota > Viridiplantae > Chlorophyta > Chlorophyceae > Chlamydomonadales > Volvocaceae > Volvox > Volvox carteri. The sequence continues at coordinate 131,295 of NW_003307617.1, forward strand.
CTGCACCAGCCTTATCCTCCCCCTCAGCTGCCTTACCGACAGCTTTAGGTTTCCCCTTAGTGGTCCCGCTGGTAGTCTTAGGCATCCCTTTGGCGGAATCGGCTGCACCGCCGGTAGCCGTGGGTTCCTCCTCAGGTGCCTCAGGTACTGCGCCAACTACCCTAGGCTCCCCCTCATTCAACTCAGCTGAATCTCCAATCGCCGCGTTCCCTTGACTATCCTCTACGGCCTCACTCGGACTAAACTGCTCCCCCTGCCGGGGAGGGGCTGCAGTCTTGCAACTACTGCTAGCCACATCGTCCTCATCATCACTATCGCTTCCGCTGCCGCTGCTTTCGCTATCATCCGCAGGCAGCGTGCGGGACGTTGGCGTTTCCTCAAAAAGCACGCTCCTGCTCACTACGATACGCTTAGACCCGTCTAATAAAATCCGGTATCCTTTGCAGTTGCGTTCGTAGCCCACCAACACACCCTTCTGGCTCGTGGCATCGAGCTTATTGCGGTGCCTCCTCTCGACATGCACCCACGCAGTACACCCAAACACGCGCAAATCAGAGACATCTGGCTTCACGCGGTGGAAAACTTCAAAGGGCGTTATCTGTTTGCCCGACACAGGCGAACAATTATACAGGGCACATGCAGTGGTGATAGCTTCGGCCCATAGTTCGTGCGGTAATCCTGAGTCTTGTAACATCGCGCGGGTCTTCTCTAGGAGTGTGCGGTTCAGCCTCTCAGCGCGGCCATTTTGCTCAGGAGTGTACGGCACGGACGTGTCATGCTGGACCCCCTTACCCTTAAGGTACTGTCCTAGAGCCTTATTCAAATACTCCCCACCGCGATCCGACTGAACTGCTAGCAGCTTCTTGCCCGATTGGGTCTCTAACAGCTGCAATACTTCCTGGGCCGCTTCCGGAACTTCTCCCTTCGTCCCTACACAGCGCACCACTGCAAAACTCGAATGCTCATCCAGAAACGTGGCGACATACCTTGACCCGCCCATAGACGGAACAGGCATCTCACACACATCCATATGCACTCGCTGCAAAACACGGTTTGCTGCATTCCCGGACGGAGGAAAAGACGCGCGGGTATGCTTGGCCTTCACACACGGCTCACAGATACTCTTCTCCTTCACCTTCTCCCGGATTTCAGCCGCGCTCAGGCCCATACCAGTGACCATTTCATCAGACACGAGCTTCTCTAAATTACCGTACCCTATGTGTCCGAACCTACGATGCCAAAGCTCCGCAGATTCAGACAAGACCGCCAGGGTTTGAACACTCTCCCCCTGGCCCAAACGGGTCGCCTTTAGGTAGTAATGGGTGCCCACCCGCACACACGGGATTTGCTCCCCGTACTCCCACTCCAGGCTTGCGTATTTCCTTATCCGCGGGCCTAGGCTGACAAGACGTTTCGGCCGCCTAATCACAGCAACCGGCCCACGAAAATCCACGTGGTAACCCTTCAGACCTAGTTCGCCTACCGAAATCAGCTTGTGACCTAATCCCGGCGCATGATACACATTCTTTAGGGTAATCTTAATCTTGCCATTGTCTCCCTCTGCATCTAGCAGGACGGTACCCACTCCAACCGTCTTGCAAATCGCACCCGCCACACCTTCTAGGACTATGCCGTCCGTGAGCGGTACGTACTCGCTGAAGTCCGACCGGTCGTCCGTAACATGGACGGCCGCGGCCGAGTCCACTTTCCAAGCCAGCTTGGCGAGCGACTTCTCAGCTGTTGCCTGGATTTCCTTGGCTTCGGAGGTGGTGGAGGTGGTTAGGGCCATTACCAGCTGCTTGCTGCGTCGGTTGTTGCCCCTGTTGTTGCCTCTTGTGACGAGCGGGCACTGAGACTTGATATGCCCCAGGACACCACATTTATGGCACTTATGGGTTGCGTAGGGGTTGATGGAAACATCAGGCCCGCCAGAGCTGGTACTCGCCCCGACGTTGACATTTCCCTGGCCTTTACCAGCTCCACTACGGTAGTCGCCACCGAAGCCACGGTGGCCTACCCCACTGCTCCGGTTGCTAAACGCCAGGGCCTCGACCTGGGCCCACTCTGCGTTGTTGTCACCTTGCATCCGCTCCGCCAGGAGTAGAGCGGCCTTGATTTCCGAAAGCTTCATGTCGCTTGGCGGCTTGGCAGCAAAAAGCGTCTGCTGCATTTGGAATTTCTTATGCAAACCACCCAAGATAGCCAGGGCGAATTGGCAGTCGTCGGTCTTCGAGCCTACTGCAACCATTTGCTCGCGCAGATCCTCTGCTTCCTCGAAGTAATCAACAACGGACTGGCCTGTCCGTTGCTTCAGGTTGCTAAATTTCTGCTTTATGAACAAAATGTTCGCTCCGATCTCAGACACGCATTCGGCGCGGATCGCATCCCACGCTGCGGCAGAGTCGGCTGCTTGATCGATCAGCCTGTGAAAACGGGGCACCGTATATTTCACCAGCTGCGATTTTGCCTTCATGGACTTGTCGGCGACGGCGCTCGGCAGGTCTGCTGCCTCGTCCCACAAGTCCTTGCCGGCCAAACAGTACTTCATGGCCGTCCGCCAGCGAAAATAGTTGGCGTAGCTATCTAATCGCTCTACATCATTGTCTTTCCCCATACTCGTCCTATCTCTAAGCCAGAGAGTTGCTAAGCCAGCAAGTTCGGACACAGTACTTAAGCAAAACGCTCGCTCGCTTGCCGCGGCGGCGCGGGGCTCATAACCTGTTAAGATATAGGCGAGTGGAACTGTGTAGGTAAAGCCAACCTTAACCGTTACAGGTATCACAGAACAAGCTTTCAGTCAGAACATCATCTCCTTTATACCAAACATTCCATCTTATCTGTCGTACAGCCGTTAGTGTTCTGGCCGGAAGTCAACAGAGGCTTCACCCTGTCCTTCCTCACTCCGCACAGCCCCCAATGAAATCATCACATTATGGCACAAACCCGTTCACATCCAGCCCACTTGAAGAAATGCGCGCCCCGTCCTGAACGTTTCCCCAGGCTGTTGCGCCGCACCTGTCCATGCCATCCTTACAACCAACCATACACCCTCACTTTGTCCCGACATCAACCTATGTCCCTTATCCTACCAGCTGCTCATCATCCCTTTCTCCCGCCTTGCCATTTCCTTCACCGGAACCCAGGCACGTTCTCCATCCGCCGCCGCTTCCCCTGTGGCCCTTGTTGTGCCGCCAGCATCGCCGCCGCCTGAGATGAACCGCGAGGCATGCCGCCCCCCAGCCCCAGCCCGCGAGATCCACCAGCCGGCGGCCCGGGCGGCCCGGGCAGGGCCCCATCCGGATATGGCTGAGCTCCCGGGGCCCCCACCGCAGCCGCCGCAGCCACCGGGGGAATCCGATCAAGCGTCATGGGCCGGCGAGGGTAACGCACCAGCGGCGCGGCGGCGCCCTGGCCAGCCGCACGCCCCAATACGCCGGGTGGGCCGGCGGGTAACAGCCAAGGAAAGTTTCAACCGTACAGGGCAAAAGGAGCAAGAGGGTAGACCTTCCATAGGGTCAGGTATCGCATCATGTCAACGTTCTTAGCTTACAGGCTGAAAGGACAGGCAAAGTGGCCCACCTACTCACTGCAGCTAGCTAGCCAGCTGACAGTCATGCCCAGCACGACCCGCCAGGTCCATGCCCATTCCCGTTCCATGACCCCACCTGCATCCTAAACACGTTGGGTCCGGGTTTGGGTTCCGTTCTGAACCACTCGTGCCTCAGCGCCTCTTCCGCAGTGGCCCGACTGGAGGGGTTGTAGTCCAGCATGCGGGACATCAGGTCGATAGCCTCCCGGGGGGGAACACACTCCTAAACGGTGGGAGGGAGGGAGGCACGAATCTAAGTGGCAAAAAGCAAGGAGTAGTCAACTGCAGGCGCTGGAGGGAGGAAGGGAGGGAGAGGAGGAGGGAAAGACGAACCACACACGATTGAAGCTGCTGCCAGGGCAAGAGAGGAGGAGGGGAGGAGGAAGGGAGGGAGGGAGGGAGGGAAACCCTCCCACGGCGGCCATAGGGGGATAGGAGGTAAAAACCGCATATTCAAACTTCAAGAGATTGGTTCAGAAGGGACATCCCGGTAGGACCCAGCTGCTGTCGTCTGCTGTGTCACCTATCCGACTGGGGGACAGTTAGGTCCTGATGTACAGCATTACTAAATAAGGCCCAACACCAGCACGAAAGCCAACGGCCCCGCGGCTGTTCAAACCCCCACACAGCTGCCGTCGTCCCTGCCATGTTTGGCTGCTTGGAAAGCATGAGCAGCTTTGCGCTTTGCACTTCTCCACCCGTTCGGCCTCATACCCCGTCCCCAACCCAGCCCGTCTGTGTTCACTTTTACTTCCTCGTCATCTCTCCGCCAGCTCCTACTCCGCACCACCATCATCACCATCACGCTTCACTTCGCGCTCGGATCTCGCGATTTCCGCCTGCTTGCCTTCTCCTTATTCCGCCCACCTACCCGCATTTCCCCACCACCACCACCCATCCCTTACCTGCGGCACGTGTCCCTGCGCCCAGCCGGGTGCCGCCACCCGCATGGCCTCCAGTATCGCACTGTGCAGTCCCGTACCGCCCCACTCGGGCCGCCTCACTCTCACGTTGTCCGTGTTGTCCACCCAGTGGGGCAGCACCTCCAGCTCGGGCCAGGTCTTGATACCCGGGTGACCCAACACACGGAAGATCCTAGCACGCAGGGACGGGGGAAGGGGGGAGAGAGGGAGGGAGGAGGGATGGGGATGAAGGAAAGAGGGACGAAGGGGAGGAGGAAAGAAGTGCGCGTACATGTCTGAAAGTAGGGTGGCGGTGTTCAACAGAGGGGCCAAGGGAGGGCCAGAACAAGGAAGAGGTGGGCGGGAATGACCAAGTGGGTCCACAGCAATGAAGTAGCTGTCCGTTAGTACGGGGGTGGGGGGGTGGGAGGAAAGGAGGGTAGACGGGCATGTAAATGACGCGACAGGCAGCAAACCGTCGGCAAAAGCGAACGCGAGGCAAGGCGGCCCTCCTCTGCCCCTAAGAAGGGAAGCCTTGAGGACCCAAGTCGCACTATAAGAACGCCCCACCACATCCTCCACGGCCCCACCGCCGCCACCCTGCCCGTTTTAGCCTGGTCCCTCCCCCAAACCCGTCTTTTCTAACCCCTTGCCCTTTTGCCCCCACCCTCCTGACATGCTACCGCGGCCTCTCCCCCCTTTGCTCTGCCTCACTTGTCCAGTTGGTCCGCTTGCAGCACATTGCCCGGCGTCTTGCGCTCCTGGCCCTGAGGGGGCAGTGGGACGGGGGAAGGGGGTCGGGTCCAGAAGGGTTGAACGGGGCATCAAAGTTCGCAGCACGGCGACAGCACTACTGGGACTGCTGCTGCTCCTAGCGCATGCCGTAGAAAGATGAGATGCAGCTATGAGATTAGCCCGAACCCCACAGAAGTAAACCTCAGCTGCGACCGGCGCGGAGCTGTAGGCGGGTTTGGGTATAGTACACCTTGGGTTGCGGTAGAGAAACCCCGTATACAGGAACCAGTTTAGCCCTGGCCTACCTGGAACAGCGGCTTAAGTGTGAGCAGCTCCGCAAAGATGCACCCGGCCGCCCACACATCCACCGCGCGAGTGTAGTGGCGGGCACCAAGCAGCAGCTCGGGGGCGCTGATCCCGGGGGCGAGGGCGGGGTTGGGGCAGGGGGAAACAGACCGGGGTCCCGGACCGGGGCCAGAACCAGGGCATGGGACACATGAGCAAGGAAGCCGATGTGGCAGGAGAGATAAAAGCTGAGTCGGAAGGGGCAGACTGGGTAAGTAGGTAGTACGCGGAGGAGAAGGACGTGAGGTTCCCACGGGTAGTCGGACGAGAACGTGGGGCGGCAGGAGGGCCCCGGAGTACAGGGGAGGTCCAGGAGGAGAAAGGAGGATGACGGTCTGACCGAGGACGGACGGACGGACGGGCTAGCCGGCTGGCTAGCTGCTAGGACGCAAACCGACCAGTGGCACACATGCGCCGAGGGGCCCACCCGGGAAGATCGCAGGAGGAGAATGAGGCCGTGTTCAACCCGATGCGAGCCACCACTCCCCTGGGCTGCGGCCTCTACCTGACGCATCTTTACACATGCATACACACACGCAGGCGGCTGGCAGAGGTTAAGGCCTGACTTCTGCTCCCGGTCGACCCGGGTTCAAATCCGCCTGCCGGCTCCACGGGTGTTTGAGGAGTGTTGAAATGGGAGGTGACCCCCCATCCTATGGACGATGTAGGACGTGATAAAATCAACTTGCTAGCTGACCAGGAACTAAGTTGATGCGCCGTTGATCCGCTAGATTTGGTTGGATGCTGGTGGTGAGTTGCCGAACCCAACGAATACATTCTGAGGTCGGATGGGGTAACGGATTAGGGTGCCCCTCTAGCAGGGGAGAGCCCCGGGAAAGGGGGCCGCTGGTGAAGTTAACCACACTGTAACAACATACACACACGCTTACGCACCTCCACACCCAGGGTCCCCCATTACCGCTCCCACGCCCCCTCAGCTGCACCCTCAGCTATGCTCACCGGTACCAAATGGTGACCACCACGCCGTTGTCCGAGAGGGGCCGCGCAGGGGCCTATGCAGTGCAGTGCAGGGGGTGGGGTGGGGTGGGGTGGGGTGTAAGATGGACCACTGGCGAATGGAGCAGGTACCAAAGATAGACGGGGTGGTGGGGTGAGGTGGGGCCAGATCGGAGAAGGGTGAAGGAAAAGAAGAACGCACCAAGACGTACACAGAGGCGGTACGCAGGGTAGGCTTGGAGATTAAGTTGCGTGCGTGCAGCTCGTCCTGGACCGTCCCAGGGTTAGAGCACACATCTCCCCCCCACGTATCCCCGCGGTCCGCCCTCCCCCCGGCCTCCCCCTCGCACCTGGAATATCCTGGCCAGCCCGAAGTCCGCAATCTTGACACAGCCATGTTGGCTGGGGGCCACTGCGGGGTCCTCGCCCATCACCAACACGTTGGAGGGCTGAAAGAGGAGGCGGGGCGGGGGCGGGGGTTAAGGGGGGCAAAGCGAGTGGAGGGCGAACATGCGATTATACAAATTGTATGACAAAGCGCTGGTGCCCTCGGGTCCAAGGTGAGGGAGGGATAAAGTGGGGAAGGGGGCCGGAAGAGAACAGTGAATGGGGAGGACCGTACAGAGAGGTCGCTACAGACAAAACGGGTTTTTCTTAAGTCGAAAGGGTGACCTGGCAGTCCCCGCGCCAGCCTCCCCATTCCGGACGGTGTCTTTGCCTCTCCCGCCCCTGGCGGACGGAACCCCTTACGGACACATACGCTCTGGCCTGGAGCCTCCCCACACACCTGCTGAGCCCCAGCCGGCACGCCCCAGCTCTTCAAACACACTTGTACAGTAAACTCCCCCCCTCCTTTCCTTCGCCGCTTTCTCCTCCCCACCACGGCCTATTTGCTTGGAACACCTCCCCCATGCCCCCGGTCCCCAGGCCCACCTCGCCCATCTCCCTCAGACCCACATCCGCACGAGCAACCCCTTCCTTCCCTCCTCTCCTCCCCCCTTCCCAACCTTGAGGTCCCGGTGCACCACCCAGTGCTGGTGCATGTAGCTGAGACCGTTGAGCAGGTGCCACATGACCGTCTTGACGATGTACTGTGGCATCAAACCTGGGGAGAGAGAGGGGGAGGGAACGGGGAGAGGGAAGAGAGAAGGAAGCGAGCTAAGGCAAGTTGGGCATATATATCCAACAGAACTGTTTTCAAATCCAAGGTATGGATTCAGATCCAAATTTCATAAAGCCATGTTGGATCCAAGTCACTTACCGAAAGGGTTGTCCCGGCGGTTGTCCTTGTTGTCCCTGTGAAACTTGATCATTTCGTACAAGTCGTACTCAGCGTATTCGAAGGCCAACCACAGGGACGGCTCGCTGTGGTTGATGTGCGCGCTCTCCAGCTGGGGAATTGACGGTGTGTGTGGGGGGGAGTGCAGTCGGGGCTGTTAGGTTGGTAGGGTTAGAGTAGGCAGTTGGAAGCCACAGAGGAATGCCCATACGTATGTGTACTACACTTTCTGACGTTGAGCTTCACTTCGAAATCGTAACAGCAGCCCATACATACGGGCTCTGAGGGCGCAGATGGCCAGGGCGCAAGCGAGGATTTGGAATGAGCTGAGGGCCGAGGGCTGTGCGGTGACGTTCTGTGTGTGTCTATGTGGGTTGCTGCCCTCGCCTCAACATGAGGCGGTGTGTGTGGTGTGTGTGTGTGTGTGTGTGGTGTCATACCGTCGCGTTTTGCCTGTCACCCAATATCGCGCGCTCTTAAACATCCCTATGCTGTACGTCATGCATAGGCTTGAGCCATGCTGCCACCGGAGCGCCGTTTCCTACCCCGCTTCCACGAGCCCGGCGCCATCCCTAGGGCCCTAACCCCCAGGCCCCACCTTGACTATGTTGGGGTGGCTCATCTCCCTGAGCAACATGATCTCCCGAATGGCGGTGGGGGATACGCCGTCACCCTCCTGGGGGGTGGGGTGGGAGGCGGTGCGGGGATGGGGGGGGGTGGCCGGGGAGTTGCATGGCGAGTGGGCGGGATCATGTATGATGCAAGAAGCACAGAGTAAACTGTGCCGACACGTGTAAAGCGGGTGTACGTGTGTGTACGTGTGTGTACGTGTGTGTACGTGTGTGTACGTGTGGGGGGGAGCCCCGTGGGGAAGGTTGAGTGGTGGAGCATGAGGTGGTGGGGTAACGAGGCGAGGTACTCTGTGGAGCGGTGATGTGTCTACACGGCTCACGCAGAGCGCCAACACGCGGGAACTGACAACCAAATGCACACAGCCCCGGCAGGTGGGGGCTCAGGAAGCAAAATCACCAACACCATTGGGGAGTGGGAACACGACGTTCAGAGCTGCGCCTACGCAGCGGGTAGGCAGCACTGGGGCTGCACTGCATTCCCGGACGCAACAATTATCGAGGAACAAAATACGGGAATTGGACGGATGCGACATCTACAGCAGCCGCGGTGCTGTCCCCGTGTGCTGTGCTGCGCCGTGCTGTGATGTAGTATTGCTACACCCGCCTGGATTAGGTCGGGATGGACAGAGGGCTGAGACACGGAGTCCCACTTCTCATTTCCCTCCTCACCCGGCCGCTTTTGAACTGCTTGATGGCGTAACGGCCGCCCGTCTCCTTGCTGCGTGCATGGTACACCAGTCCGTAGGTGCCCTCGCCTGGGAGTAGGGGCGTGGGGGAGCCAGCGGGGGAAATGGGGGGTTGTTCGGAAGCACGGCCGGCTAGCGGCGGGTGGACGAGGCGGGGGATTTGAAATGGGAGGTGGCAAAAGGGGTTCGGCGGGTTGTTCCGTTGTGGTGGAATGCGGCCAGGGGGGTTCACGAAAATTGTGTTTACGAGACGGAGGTTGATCGTGTGGGGATGACAGACAGGCATGGGAGACGGAAATTGAGGCAGGGAGATGGAGGATTGCGGGTGCTTTGAGAGTCCGGGATGGCAGTGCCGAACCGAGGGGCTGGCCCTACCGATTTTGTCGCCCTTCTCAAACTTGTCCCATACTGAGGAGCTCGTCGCTATGGTGCTGCCTGTGCCGCTCGTCCCGTTTTGCTGCTGTGGCTGCTGTGCCTGCTGCGCCTGTTGTTGCTGTGCCTGTTGCTGGGTTCGAGCACCATCGTAAGCACTACGGATTTGTTGCTGCTGTTGCTGCGCAAAGCTGTTCATAGAGCGCGTTCAAGGGTTCTAGGCAGGTTGTTTCCTAATCAAATGCGTCTGCATTTGTCCACGCAAATAGCTTTTTTATGCATAATATGCAACTTTCAAACAGAGGACCAACGTCCTAGCGACTCGCTTAGTTGGCGTTGGAATCAACGACACGATAACTCAAGTAGAGACGAATATCTATGTAATGTGAGTAATTTCAGTACTGTCTTAGGAGAGGATATAAGTTATGTATGCATTTTCTTTGCCCTGTAATTAATCCATAAGACTGTAGGATTACAAATCGAGGACTCACTTAGCCTCGCCTGAAGCCCATGCTATGGTTATTCAATCTTTAATCAACAATCGGAAACTGTAACAATCCTTCAAAACGTTATGTCCCGTTCAGCATCGACCATCTCAGTCGCGCGTCTTGCATGCTGCGCCGACGATAGCACCGACCGCGGCTCGTGCCGCATCCGCCTCCCCGCCAGCATCTGGACGGCAGCAGGAATACCGTATCACAGACCCGTCGTTGCTAGCATTTACTGCGGTGCGTTTGACCGACCGCTGCTGCACTTTGTACTGGTACGGAACCCTCTTCCGTCTCATATTGGGAGCCATCACGAGAGCGACAAGTACCTTCATCCTCATCTAACAAATTTATCCCCCTTGCCAAATAAACAACGACAGAGCTCCTAGCCCTGTCCAGCACCGCTCTTAGCCCACCGCTTTGCAAGCCTTCATTCCGTTACTCCCCCTTTCCCTCCTCCCATTCTAATCGTGTGCGCAAACCCAAAGAGGGCTCCAGCCATCCCTGGAGGATTCTCTGTGTATCCGCGCTGGCGCCCGAACCCGACGAAAACCCATTCTCTAGCCAACCCTGTCCGGACACGCTGTCAACGCAGTCCCTGCCGGAGGCGCCATCACCACGGACGCCGCCACCACTACCTCAGACACCACCAACAGTGCCTCAAAAACAGAAACAACAGCAGCAGCAGCAGCAGCAGGCCTCAAGCTCGCGGCGTAGCTCAGTTTCCGCCTCGGTTGCGTTGGTGGACCCGACAGTAGTTCTGCCGCCCCCAGGCGGCAGATGGGAGCAACTGCGGAAGTTTCTGACGGGGCTGACGACTCCCGCAGCGGAGGTGGTGGTCTGCCGAGGGCAAGGTGTCGCCGTGGCGGCTGAGGCACGGGTACGTGTCCTGTACCTACTGCCCTTTTTTCTCCTCCTTTTCCTCTTCCATATCGTCGTCTTATCCTCTTCCTTATCATTGTCTCTGTACCCTCGTGCTCGGCCACCTCCGTCAAACCCTTAGTCTGTGCATGAGCTCCAGCTCCGGCTCAGTCCACATTGGCCCGCATTCAGCCTTGCTTGCTTGCGTTCGGTGTTTTACTGGTGTCGACCTCCTGGACGCATTGTCCGCCACCTGCTGCCTGGACGAAGTGCAGGTGCGTGTTGCCCCGGGGCAGGAGCACCTAGCGACGCCCCTCATGTCCTTCAAGCTACACCAGGCGCTGGTGGTGCCGGGCTGCTGGCTGAAACTTTCGGTAAGGCTGGGCTACGGCAGTCGACAAGGAGGGGCTCGTCTTGGGCTTCAGTTTGACCTCTGAAACCCAGTTCGGAACAATTCTGCCCTGTAGCCCATGACCACTGCCGACCGGTGGTCCACCCTTCTGTGTGGCGAACACCTTGGATCATCGCCGGGCTCACCCATCTCGCACCTTCTAACCCTTCGCCCGGGTTTGGTCTTGCTCGAGCCCGAACAATCTTGATTCCTTTGCAATTTTGTCCTGTTGAAAATTCTCTTCTCTAGGTTGGGCTAGACCGCCACGTGACTACTGCTATTTACCCGAGCCCCTCCTGTCTAACCCCCCTTCTTCCCATTATCCATGCATCCGGGTCGCGATCATTGTCACGATCAACATCTTTGGATAAATGCCGGGCTTGTGGTATGCGGGAAATAGCCGTCAAGCCACTTGGAGGTGGTTTCAGTGCTGCCAGAGCCGCAGTTCCCAGACCAGCCGCAACGCATTGTGCCGTCCACTCGGATAGCAATGGTGGGTCGCATCGGAGAGCCGTTGCCGCCGACATCCCAGCTGCTGCCATCACCACCATTAGTACCAGAGCAGCAGCAGCAACAACAACATCCAACGTGCGGGCCAATGCGGGACGTGGAGGACGTGACGGTGACCTGCGGGCCGAGCCATGGTGGTGAGGGTCGTGGCGTCGATGCTGCATCGTCGGCTGTGGCGTCGAAATCATCAGCGCCGAAGTCGGGCACGGCAAAGAAGGCGACGTCGCGGAGAAAGGAAGGTACACCAGGCGAGGATCAACAGTCCTTGGCGCACAGCCGCGACCAAGACCTCCACGAACAGGAACAGCAGCAGGCCCAACCAAGACCACATAGCTTGAATAGGCAAGCGTCAAAGACAGCAGCAAGGTCTCAGCGGGGCCGGAGATCGGAAGATGTGTCGGGGCCCAGCTCTACCTACCGATCTTCAGGACCTGCGTTGGAGGAGGGAGGTGTGCGGGAGGGTGCCCGAGCGGTTGGAGAGTGTCCCGCAAGGGACACGGCAACGGAGCCACTGATCATCGCTTGCAGCACCGGGACCCCGTTGGGTACTGTAAGCACCCCCGGCCCTGACATTGACAATGGAGCGAAGGCGCAGGTGGTGAAGGCAAGCTCGGTATCGTCCCACAGTGCGACGAGCTTTGCGGCATCTGTGGATACTAGTATAGCAACACAGTCAGTATCAGCTTGTTCTTCATCAGCAGCGTCGGTGGCAGCAGCAGTGACGGGAGTAGGAGCAGGAGCAGCGGACGTTGGAGTAGCAGCAGCAGCAGCGGCGATTGGAGGAGCAGGGGCAGAGTCGTCAGGATCGGGGCTCAGGGAGGACGGCGTGGCCCAGGCCGACTCGGTCGCCACGGCTGTTCCCGCCAAGCCACAGAGCAAGTCGTCGAAAGGCAGATCGAAGGCGGCTGAGTCGAAGACCGCGTCGAAGTCGGGTTCGAAGTCGAAGTCAAAGGGCTCGAAGGCAGGGGCAATTCCAGCGAGTGCATCGCTGTTCAGCGCTCTGCGAGGTTTAGGCGATAGCGACTGAGGAAAAGTTCGCTGCTTTCATGGTGCATGGCGACGCAGCGAGTAGACAGGAAAGGCAGCACTGCTGGCGTGTACAACTTCCGACATTACGCTATGCATTTTTCGTCCCACGGCACAGCCAACACTATCCTCTTACAAATTGTGTGCTCTTGTGTCCATGAGAGTGCATTTTGTGCATGCAGCTATCGTTGCTGCCTTCATGTATCGCGCGTTCAGGTTGAGTGGGGTCGGATGGATGGTTACGGGACACATCTCCAGGATTTAAAGCTACGGGCCGAGTGAGCCGAGTGCACAGTGCTTGCAAATCCACACGACCAGATCCACACGGCCAGTGCATCTACCAGGTGCTGCCACGGGGTCGGACCTGCTCGCGTGCGAATTAAGACAACCAACGGCGACGGCCGAAGGCGTGTGAAAAAGAAACTAACTGCCTCTGAAGGTCGGGCTACGGTCCGCCTCACATGTGTCAGGCGGGTCGTATAACGTGACATCAGGTTTTGCATTTGTGTTCCCCCTTCCTCCCATGTACACACAGACACGCACAGACTGGGACAAAAAGCTCAGTCCTGAGGCAAGTACGTCTGATTTCTTTACTATCATTGCTTCATCGGTCGGTTTACTCCGATGGCAAAAGGCAACCACTCGCGCATTTTCACCTGGGCAACCAAAAACTTCCCACAGGTAATGACACGTGGCCCTACCTGTAAATCCTTGGCCAGTAGTAATTGCTAATTCCTTGGGAGCATTTCGACACCATGTACACATAAATCCGTTCGTCAGCGCGAGGTCGGTAGGATGATCTCCTCTCTCCCGACATGGTTGCGAAGTCAAGGAACCCGGTGGTAACGACGCGAGCCAGTCCGTTAAGCGTCTTCGTCCTTCGTCTGACATTGCGGCATACCCGGCAGCAAAGGTCATTTGTCCGATGTGCGTCGTGCTGAGCTCCGAATGCCCTACACATGCAGAACCCCCCTCTCCTCCTGCCGACATGGAGCAAAATATCCAAACCCGCTGCTCACAAGGCCTTCACCTACCCGGATCCTCCATGGAATATTATGCTGGCGTGGATATCCCCATTGCAGTTAAGCTAATTTGTAGCTGTCAATCTGTAGCTGATCTGCAAAGATAAGGATAGGAAGGCCTCGTGACCCCAACACCCCACCCACGCTGGCCAAGAGCAGACGACAAGCAGGGACGCTCCATCTGCTCTTGTGCTTCCATCCTCATCCAACAAGCCAACTAACAAAACGAACTTGGCGTTTCAATGGTATAGAGCCAATGCAAGGTCTTTAGTGCAATGCGGGTGGGCGGTGCCAGCTGCGGCAATAGAGCCCCTACACAGGAACTGACATAGGAAGTGAAATGCACCTCCTCCTTAAAGATCCCACACAACACAACCCATGAAGGCATGCGTCCCGGACAGCTGTGTCACCCTTCGACAGTTCCAGGGTGAGAAGAGAGGCGCAAGGCGGGTGTAGCTTAATTGGCCCTTGCCCCAGATAAGTCAGTGTCAAACAGGAACCTGCCACCGCCGCCGCCGCCGTGTACTCATGGAAAAAAGCGGACTTGACGGAGGTTTCCTTTCTGGGGGGTTCCTTCGAGTCCGTCGATCAGCTTTTATCGCTGCGGGAGACATGACATTAGTGCAGTGGTCTGCCTTGGCCAAGTAGCATGGCCTCAGCGGGCCCTTGTCGGGTCTTGCCTCCTTTGTCCGCCGGCAGACTCCAGCCACCACGACGACGCAGGCCGGGGCGACGATGCAGCCTTCGGGACGTCTAGGAATTACCACCACAACTGCTGCCGCCGCTCCCTCACAGTTTCTGAAGCAGCGCCTTGATTTGCGGCACAACCTGCGCCATAGACTGGTGCGTCTCCTGCTGTGTAGCCGGTAGACCATATTGAGGTGGGTCAGGGGTTCAGCGGGAGATGAGCAGGAGATGGCTGGCAGCACACGAGGCTCGGTGATGATGCATGCACACGTGCACAAGCACCATCCGTATCCCGGCCCCCTGCCAACCCACACCCGACTCATTTCAAAACCGTGTCGTCGATGTGGGAAATGGGATGAAGTCAGCCGCTCTGTGCAGGCAGCACAGCATGCTGTCATACGCAGAACCCGTACTAACGTTACGTCATGTTACGGCACCCGCACGATGGCCGTTAGAACCTCGCGTCAAATACTCATATCTCGACCCCATCCTTTTCCTGTCTGCGTCTGTGTTCCCTTTCAGTAATGAAAAACCTCCCTTCTCGCAGCAGCCCCGCCCGCCCAGTCCCACCCCACCCCACACCCCAACAGTGTGCGACACGGACGGGGATGATCTCGCCCTGGAGCTAATAGCTAACGTCGCCAGAGCAAACCACCATTCGGGGGTGACACCAAAAGATCAATCGGTAAAGCACTTGCAGATTTTCGAACGAAACGTAGCATCTCCCCCCAAACATACCCACCAGATTGGTTCGCAAGCTGGTAGCAGGCTGTTTGCTGGGCCTCACGGCAGAGGCCGCCATGCCCGCCGCCCACTTGTCGCATTGGCACAGCACCTCCTCACGCTTGAGCCGAAAATGCTGAGTCAGCACGTCTCGAAACGTGGCGCCACCTGCGTGTTAAAAAGGAAGGTAGAAGAGGAGGGGGATGACAAGGATGGGAGTGGAAGATTGCGTGCCACGTGATCTGTGTGATGCTGTATGTACACTGCAAAAGACACACACACACACACACACCTGGTGGAGGACCTGGTGTTCAATGACAGGAGCAGCAGAGGCGGTTGGTGGTTGAGGCGGGGGGTGGGTGGGTTAGGTGGGTGGCTGTGCCGATGAGGCGCAGTGGACGTGACGCAAAGAAAACCTCAAGAGGTGCAGCGACAGCAGCGACGGCGGCTGTGGGCGCAGACGCCGCTGCACGTCACTATACACCGGTTACGTGCAGAAGCACCACCTTTTACCCTCCACACAAGTACACAGAGTGAAGCTCTACTGTATGAATCGTCTGGAACAAAGCTCATCGCCCAAATGTGGATTCCAAAGCCTTCCTTCCCTACCAATCTTTAGCCCAGCCCCCAGCCCGCACCCGGACACCCGAAAACGCCACCTTGCTACCAGGGTTCCGTTGCGACAGCATTGAGCCCCTCTCCTCCTCCTCCTCGTCCTCGTCCTCCGGAACCACCCACCCACCCACGTACCCACCCGCCAGCGGGCTACTCGTGGTCGCCTCCCCCGCCGGCTGCGTAACCATCCGCAGTGCAGGCAGGATGGAGAAGGCCAGCGTGTTGTAGCGGATGTGGTCGGCGTAGTCGCTGGCGGCCTGGCGCCCCACGGCTGTATTGGCCGCGGACTGAGGGGGGCAGGCAGGGGGGCAGGGAGGGATCATACGCAAGGAACAAGAAGCTGCACGGCAGGCAGGCAGGCAGGCAGGCAGGCAGGCAGGCAGGCAGGCTGGCAGCACCCCACCCGATACAGGATCATTCTCCCGTGCAACAGGGCCGACCCGAAACGGACTCCGTGCCTGATACGGTTGCTGCCTCCTCCCCTCGTCCTCCTACTGCTCCTATTTCTAAAACTTCTTCTACACTCAATGCCAACAGTATAACTGCCACTACTACTGCCACTACTGCTGCTGCTGCCACTGGTTCTACTGCTGCTACCCCCCCTGCCTCCCACCACCTCACCTCCCACCCTGGCTCATTGTAGTAGGGATCAGACACCAGAATCATACTTTGAATGCTCACCAACACCTGAAGGGAAGGGGGGGAGGGTATTACGGAAGAGGAAATCCGTCAAGTACGTTGCGGGGTTTAAGGATTGAGAGATCGCTGAGGGAAGCGGAAAGCATGGACACACACACATACACACATACGGTGTGCAGCCGCACACTTCGGCCGTGCGACCTCTCACCTCCTCCATCCCACCCACCGTTTGCCACGTACACACGTGCAGGCATCCGCCACACCTCCAGTACCTCAGTCCTTCTCGTGGCGCAGTTTTAAATTGTAACACCATAACATTCATCACCCGCAACCCAAGCCCCGGCGGCTGCTCCCTAGGCCACATGCGCACACACATACAGATGTGGTCGCGAAATGTGCTGGCAGCTCCCCCCCCCTCTTTACCCCTCTCTTTTTCCTTCTGGCCTGTCATTGCCTGTCCCCGCTGTAATTGTTGTCATTGCACCCACCATCCGCTCCTCCGCATCCGCATCCGCACCTGCAGCACTGTGGACATGGCTGGATCCCAGGAGGGTCCCGACCAGGTGCCCAGCAGCGACAAACACACCTTGCCCCCCTCGTACAGGTTGGGATTGAAGCGAACACGGCCGCCACCCGTGGTCAGGAATTGGACCTTCGTGCGCCGGTGGGGAGGGTTGAAGGGGGGTTGGGAGGGTTGAAGGGGGGTTGGGAGGGTTGAAGGGGGGTTGAAGGGGGGTGAAGAGGGAGGAAGGGGGTTTGGGGAAGGGGGAGAAATCCTAAGCCCGTCGTCCTCCTCTGCTAAGCAACCCCTCTACTCCATCCCCCTCCAGAAGCTTGTCCAACCCCAGCCCTTGACCCCCAACACTCCCCCCTCCTTGCCAACCCTCGGCCCCGGCCCCTATCCTCAACTCACCTTGGGCGGCAAGTTCGGGTACTCCGGGGGCAAGTATATGTCGAAGATGAACGCCCCGTTGGCGTACGGCGTGTCCGAGGCGGGGAACACAAGGGCCCTGCGAAGGTACGGCATAGTGTCGGTGAGTAAGACGGCTTACGACCATGGGATGCTAAACTGGAAACCTCATGAGCCTGTCAGCCAGTTAAACAGCTAGACAGTTAGGCAGTTAGGCGGTTAGAACGTTAGGCAGCTTAGCTCCTTATGACGTTATAGACGCGGGGAACCACAGCTCGTCCCTTCTTCTCTCCGTCCCTCTCAGCCCTCTCTCTCCCGCCTGCTTTACACTCCTAACCCCGACTTGACACATTGACGCATAAACAACAGTACCTTTATCCCCACCCCCTACCATCCCCTAGACACACAACTCTAGGTGATGCAACCCCGCCCTAGCACGGCAACCGCTCTTCAGCCCTCATCCACCACAGGCCCCTCCCCTCCCCTTCCCACCACAGGCCCCTCCCCCTCAGCCTCGAACAGCCCAAAGCCGCATACATACATACATCCTTCCCCTCCTCCCCACCGCCTTCACGGCTCACCTGATGACGTCCACCCGGTTATCGTCCACCGCGACGAAGGCCGCCGCCTCCCAGTCCAGCGGCAGCCCGGTAGCCAGCCCAGATATCTCCCCAGTGATGCGCTTCAACCGCCGCCGCATCACGTCGCCACCCGCACCGCTGCCTGAGGACTCTGCGTCGCGCCTGGCTTGATGCGGGCGGGTGAGGAGGTGGAGGGAGAGGGAGAAGAGGAGCAGAGGCGGGGGAGGGAATCATTTGACGACGCTGCTGCTGTTGCTAATGATGATGGTGATGCAAGGGGTCAAAGATACAAGTGGTGACGTCCAAGGCACCCACTGCCGGAAGGGGGAAGGGGGGGGACTGCCAGGGAAGCGAAACATCCTCCGGCTGACCCGACAACTTCACCGCCTCACCGCCTCCCCTTGTAGCAAACCTGCTCACCTTTCCCCCCATCCTCCTTCCCCCTCCTTCCACTCGTCTCCCTTCCCACCCACCGGAAGAAGTGGTCCCCCAGCAGGGACACCTCGCGGAACTGCAGCGGCCGCATTACAGACAAGTACTCGGACCGCCGGGCAGACAGCCCAGCAGCCGCATCCGCGGTGGGGACGGACGCTGCTGAGCCGGGCCTGGCGGCGGCGGCGGCGGCAGCAGCAGTAGCGGGGGCGGCCGTGGCAGCGGCGCCGACGCGGCGAGGCCTCGCCAGCGGGGCACCCAGGTCACATCCGGTGCCGGTGGCGGCAGCGGGTGCAGCTGGTGCAGGCGGCTGCAGCTGCAAGAGGGCTTGTAGAATTCCTGAAAAGGTGAGAGGAGAATTGTGCGACACGGGTCTAGGTGTGTGTGTATGTGTGTGTGTGGGGGGGGGGGAGAAAGAGTGGGGTAGGCAACTGAGTCGAGTTACGGTTCGTGCGCTCCTTTACTCCGACTAATACTACTATTATTACTGCTGCTGCTGCCGCTTGGAAGGCGAACCGAGTGAAAACTGCTACTGCTGCTGCTACTGCAAATGGCGACAGGGAAACAGATATGTGGCCCCCAGAAAAGCTCAAAGCTCTTACGCCCTAACTTGCTTAAATTTTCCTGCAAGCAAGTACCCACGTATCCATGTAACCAACGGATCCTCTATCCCATTGAGAAAGCGCGGCAGAGAACACCCGACAGGGAGGCGGAGGAGGCGGCCGCGGCGCTACCTCTTGGGGAACGCAAAAACCTCACGGCGCACAGGCTATGAGGTTTAAACAGAGTAATACCGGGGGCTCGCTTCCCCCACCCCTTCGAACCGCATTGCGTCCTCTTTTTACCTGTTGTACGAGGTACATGATACTGGTAACGTTACGGCCGCTTTCCAGCACCGAGCTAATGCTCGAAAACGTGCTGGGCCAAGAGAGACATGCCACCGCCAACATGCGCCCCTGTTTCCCATTCACCCCCTCCACCCCCCTCCGCCCACCCTGAGCCTCCCCCATGCTGCCCCTCCACATGCGGGCCCCAGCCGCCACCTCCTCCGCGAGGGCGCCCAGCTCCAGTGCCAGACCCAGTGCGGCGATGTCCTCCTCAGCGCCCTCAACCAGCTCCTGAGGAGGCGGGGATGGAGGTGGGGGCAGCGGGTTTAGACAGGGGCTGTAACGGGGTGGGATGGGGAACTGGAAAACAACACGATGACGATGATGATGATGATGATGATGATGATGATGATGATGATGATGATGATGATGATGATGATGATGATGATGCACACGCACACGAACGCACCTGCACTCTATCTCGCATCCTATCCTTTTTTTTGCGTTTTGACGTAAGCGGATGTCCCTCTTCCTAGCAAATGCGCACGCACACACTGGCACACCACCAACCTGCGCAGAGCGTTTGAAAATGCTGCACTGCCGGGCCAGGGAATCGAACACAGCGCTGAGGGGCGGGTCGGAGCCCGAGCTGCCAACAACGGTGCTGCCCGCTGCACCCGCCCCGCCCGATCCCGCGGCTGCCGAACTCATCCCCGAGGGTGGGGGAGCGTCCCGTGGGTCACCAGCAGGCACCACCAGTAGCTCCAACAGCGACATAGAGCTCAAACAACACCTGCGGGTTGCGACGAAGGGGACGTAGCATATTTCCGGGGTTCTGGAATCATACAGCGCTAGAAGCAACGGATCAACCACCGACACGTCCTAAGCCCCAAACTGCATTTCCATGCAAGGGGGGTGGGGGTGGGTGGGGATTGACCTCTCGCGAAGGCAAGAGGGTGTCCTGTCCCCGTGGAGAAAGAGCGGGAGGGAATACAACGGCAAAAGCCCTGAAAAGCCCTGAATTCCTCTCCACACGTCTACAGCCCCTCCCTTCTCCCCCTCCCACCTCACAACTGCCAGCACCTCCCTGTACATCTCCTGGCGCTGACCCATATCCAGCAGGGAGTCGTTCTGGAGCAGCAGCCGTAACACGTACGGCAGACCGCCGTACTGCAGGACAGCGTGGAGCACCGGCGGCGGGCTGGTCAGTGCCGGTAGGCGGCTGGCACCTTGGCCACCCCCGCCGCCGGTTCCACCACTGGGCCGGATGGCTTCCCGCAATTCCTTCAGACACGACCGCACCTGGGTGGAAGAAGGATCCGTGGAGGGGTGTGTGGAGGGGGGAATCAGGCTGGGGCAACAGTAGTGGAAGTTGTGGAACAGCAGCCGTAGAGGGAATAAGAGGAGGGGGAGGAGTTCCGTGACTAGTTCCCGAGGCTGGGTGACTAGGCGGACGTATGTTGACGTAGTAGAGGCGATGGCCCGCATGGGCTAGTAGGAGGCGTGGTCTTGTCTTGCATAAGTTTCTGGTTGAACGTACGGCAGCGAAGGGCCACCTTTGACGTTAGCTCCGAAGCTGCTCCGAAGCATAACCCCCCACATTGTTGCAATGCAGACTCTACCGCCGGCAAATACGCCGTGACCCACATATCTTCATTCCGATATCCTACCCCACCCCACTCCAGCCCGCGCGCTCTCCTTCCTTGCAACCTTCGCCCCTCCACACCTCCGCATCCGCCTGGCCTTGCCGCTCCTGCGCGGCTTTCAGAGCGACGTCCTTGTTGTAGGTGCCGCCGCCGCCGCCGCCGATGCCGCAATATGTTTCACCGCCGTAACCCACACCCTTGGCCCATGCCGTGTTCGCGGGGGTGGACTTCTGGCTTCCGCGGCAACGTTTCCGGCCTCCCCGGCCTCCGCCGCGGCCTCTGCCCACGCCTGCAATACCGGCGCGTTGCAGCAGTTGCAGTATTTTCACCAAGGGTAAACCCCTCACCAAGGGATAACCCTTCATCGGGCAGCAGGGAAGAGGATGGATAGGTACGGACATAACTTACCCGAAAAAGAGGGTGGAGGGCCGGCTGTAACAGCGTTTGCGTGCTGGCAGCGGTTCGGATGACAAGGGGCTAATTAACCAACTAATAATATCAACTGGTTGAGGAAGCAGTGGAAGGAGTAGAAGTAAAATGAGAATTGCAGGTGGTGCCAAGCAGCTTCTGGGTGATGGTCAGGTAGGGAAGGAGAAGGATTGCGGGAAGACTGGGGCATAAAGATTCATGTTGTGTGGGGCCTACATTCCACTGCACGGACGTGGCCCTCTTAGGCTGTTTGGGGTGCTGGTCACCGGACAAGTGGAACAGTATACAGTAACAACACAGAGGCGTAGTGTGGGGTGTGAGAGGAGGCAGTACGACAGTACGACCCAACGGGGAATTCTATGACGCGCTTTTCCTTTCCAACAGGATGTGGGGGGTGTAGCAGACAGCATCGATGTTCAGAGGAGGCCGCTTTGACTGCAGCTGCTTACGTCAGCAGCCTTGTCGACTCTCGTCTGCCGTCCATTAACCCAAACCCGGAGGAAATACGATTCGGCAGCTATGGGCCGTGTTACGGCAGCTCAGCAAAAGCAACCCAGCAGCAGCAGCCACAACACGTGGCCACCAACATCAAGAACGTGTGCCCTAATTAGGAATTTGTAAGGCCGTGAGTCACCAACAGTGTAGATTTTGCAACGGTAGTCTGGGTAGTAAGGATCTAGCAGAGTTCTTCATCTCAGGGGAAGGCAATACCTAACTGCATAAGGCAATCGCTGCTTCTGCCAGCTAGCTTGACAGATTCAGTGTACAGCACCTCCCCTAGAGCACTGTTGCTTCGAGAGTTGGGCCCCGAACCGTTTCTCTCCCCTATCTTGGGGACCGCACCGGCTGCAGGACAGACATTATTGCCGGCGCCCTCTTCTTCTCTTGACTCCGCATCGTCCCCCTGCTCATCATCTTCATGCACACTGAGCAGCACCGCTCTAATCCGCAGCAGCAGCTTCAACGCCTTAAAAGCCTGGTCCGACATCGCCTGGAGCTCCTGTAGGTGTAGGTGTGTGCGGCGGCAAAAACGTTTGTACGGCGGTGGTGCACACCGGCTGAGCTGGGCTTTAATCCAAGGCAAGGCGAAATAGGGCGTAAAGCCAAAGCATTTCGACGCTTCTGGGGTATACACAGAAAGAGTATCCCGATCAATGAGTGGCATGTGGTGCAACGCGCAGCTGAATTGGCAAGCCAAGTAGCGCACGTATGCATATGTGATGAACGAACGGCTATGGCTGCGTCTGCGCACTTCGTCCTGTGCAGGGATTAGCGGCGACTCGTGTGCAACGACCACACGTCTGCTGACCAACATAACAGAACCTGTCTGTCATGCCGGGCCATATGCATAAACATGTGCCCCCCTCAAAACAGCGACTGGCTTGCAGAAACTGCACCACACATTAGGTTGGGCGCATAAATACGAAGCATAAATATGAAAGCCCCCTTCATCAACACGGCTATCTTATGTCGTAGTATATATATCACCTGCATTTGGGCCTTCGGCAGCGTCTCCTCCTCGGCAACGGTCTTGGGGCATCCAGGGCACAGGAACACGCATCGTGGGCCCACAGCGTCACACAGCAGCGAGGACAGCTGCGCCAGAGAGGAGTTTGGTGGCGGCGGCGGCCGGCTGCGTGCCGCCAATGCGCATCGCAGCTGCGCCGCGTTCATGCCCGCGAGCGCTGACGTATCGGATGCGGCGGAACAGCCGGGCATAGGTTGGTGCTGAGTCAAACTCGACTGGCCCCGCCGTCGCGGCGGCGGCCGCTGAGGCGGAGGTGGCGGCAACGACGCTTGTCGCGCCTGGTTCTGCATCTGGTTCAGAAGCTGACACACTGGAAGCATCCGCACGCGGCAAGAGGGGCACGACGGTGCCAATGGCGGCAGTGTCGCCGCGTCCTTAGCTACAGCCACGCCGGTTTCAGGTGCTGCTTGGTGTCCAGGCGCTGCGTGTTCCTTTTTAGCTGCTGCCCCAGCCTGCGCTGCCCGTCCCCTATCGCTGGCTTGAGCTGCTTCTGGGGCAGCGCCGCTGCTGCCATTTGAGGGTTCAGTCCGCGCTGCATTAGCTGCTTTGCCCTCTCGCCGAAGCGCAGCGCATAAGGCATAGTTTAACACCTGCGTTGCGTACGGGCCAAGCAGCAATCGTACGTCGCGGCTGCTTAACCAGCCGCCGCAGCCCAGCGACGGACAGAGCAACGCCGCGGCTAGGTCGAGCAGGGTCGCGCTGCTGGGTCTCTCTGCGCCCTTGGCTGCCTCGCCTGCGACTGCACCGCGGCCGCCAACTGGGTGCGTGGAGGCGTGAAGTGCAGCTGACAGGGCGGGACGGAGCTGCGCTGCCAATGACTCCAACGCTAAGGAACAGTTACATGTATCCAGCGTGTAATTTTGAGAGGAGGCTGCCACTTGGCGAGAAGCTGCTGCTGGTGCAGGTGCTTTACGGAGCATTCGTTTGCTTGCAGCTGGGCCTGCCGTGGTCAAATCGACAGCTGCGTCGTCGCTCTCGCCGTCATCCTCGTCTATGATGGTGACGTCCGGGACGGGCTTGCGTCTGGTCCATGATGTTGAGCGGTTGCATGCCGCTGCAATGGCCGCTGTTGAGCTAGGGCCCGGCCCAGCGCCTCCGCTGCGACGAGCACCTGCCCCTCGATAGATGTTGGGCACCTCCACGACATCATCGTCGCTGCCAACAACTTCGGCATCTTCGGTTTCCTCACCATCGGAAAGAACTATGGGGTCGTCGGGACCAAGGGCAATCTGACCACAGGTTCCGGGATCTGTGACCTCTCTAATGACCCCACATATTTCGCATCTATGGAGAAAGTCGGAGTTGATGAATGTGCAACTGTCACAAGTCCAATCGACACTGGCCATATCCCCCCAAGGTGCTTTGGCAGAACGCAAAAAATTGCCAAGGTTTCACCATTAGCTCTGCAAGCGATTAGAGCTAGAAACTATTGAACCTTCGGGTTGGCGGGTTCTGACAAATTTAACTCCTGGATTCGGAGCCGACGTATTCTGCGCATCTGCGGAATGCCTAGCCTATTGTTCCCAAAATTCGTGTGATGTGACGCTGCATTTTTGAAAAAAAATGTTCGGCTCAGCTCTGCGCCACGCTGTACCTTTGCTTCCAGCTCGTAGCCTGTCCGTGCCCAAAGTGCATGCTTTACGGATTGAAGCGAAAAAAGGTGCAAACCGGGGAAAAGCTGTCGCGAAAGAACACCTGCCCACAAAAATCTGCGCGACTTGTGGTCTGCCGTTTACGTGGTAAGTGGATACGAAGGAAAGGATTGCAAGGGATAGGAATTAACGCAAGGAAAAAAGACGTGGATAGGTGCAAATAACTTACTATCGTAATATAACATTTGCAGGCGCAAGAAGTGGAGAGATGTGTGGGACGAAGTCAGGTGAGAAGGCGCGTCTAACGCCCGTGGACACAGATAGCGCGTGCATGGTCTTGCATGATGAATCCCGCGGCTACTGCAGTCATGATCGAGGAGAATGCCACGGCGATGTTGACGGACGCGAGCACTTGAGCTCTGCATGTTGATTAAGTGCTCGTCCTGTAGTGTAGTACGGCAAGTGCGGCGCGGGAGGAGCAGACCGGAATTGGCCAGAGGACAGTGACTGATACGGTAGTGCGTTACAAAGATTAGCTGGGAACAAAGCGCTGAATCCAGACAACGCTAGTTCGCCAGTCAACCGTGCAAGCAAGCGCAAGTCAGAACGTCGTCTGTTGGGGATTTTGAATTGTTTAAATAGTGATTTACTTTGTATTCGGGACCCAGCTCAATAGTAAAGTAGATAAGGCGATTTGACGTTGCTGGCATATCGGTCGCCAGTAACAGCGAAGTGATGGCAGAGCGCGAGCAATCGCGCGGCGGAGGCCAAGAAGGCTTGGAGGACATCCTCCAACAGCGGGACGAAGGAGGACACCAGAATGGCGGAGCACCTAGTTACCCGGAGGGGGCCGATGCGGTGAGTAACAGACGCCAGCTATTGCTCCGCGCGGTCAGACTGTAGGCACAGCCAGCCGCCGCAAGTTCTGTTATATCAAAGGCATGGGAGAGACCGGACCCAGTTTTAAAATAGCGGGAAAGGGATGCGCCGCCGCTGTTGTTTGACCAGGCTGGATTAGAAGCTACGGGTCAGGCTTAGCTTATGAAGAACACGAATCTGTAGACCGCGAGTGGCCGACTCAGAGTATTAGTGCTCGTGAGGTTGGGTCCGTTTCCGGTGGATGGCGCCGCGGCAGAGGGGTAGTTGCTTTGAGATGGCGCAGCGGGGTCTGTTATCCCAACGGGTCCCTGTCCTGAAAGCAGCCAAAAGCCCGCAATAGCGCCTAGGCAGGGGCACGCCCACTGGGGGCCACGCCCGGGGAAAAGAGGCACCTAGTCGTCGGCTTCACACTTCGGCAGGAGCAAATGCCCAAAAGTAACCATAGCCTGTAGGTTTTTCCGAAGGAGGTCTCGTGAAGGGCCGAGCTACCGTGTGGAGCTGCATTCTATCCGGAAGGCCAGCCCCAGCGGGTATGCTGTCGCGCGGCGAAGCACCCAGGCTGATTTGCCTTGGGCCGGCAGGTTTAGGTCGCATGCATCCGGAAGGCCAGCCCCAGCGGGTATGCTGTCGCGCAGCGAAGCACCCAGGCTGATTTGCCTTGGGCCGGCAGGTTTAGTCGCATGCATCCGGAAGGCCAGCC
>NW_003307617.1:158286-159011 GCF_000143455.1 Volvox carteri f. nagariensis
TTAAACACCCGGCAACGGAGGCAGAGCAAGTGACTCAGCTGGTGGACGCCCTGGTTAGCCGCAATGAAGCGATGCGCAAGGTATAAGTTGTAGTCAGGGGCGCGGGAAACAAGACAATCGGCGGGAAGATAGCTGCTGGTGGNTCGGTTCTGTCGGTGGCGGCTGGAATAAAGCCCGTCGCCGTCCAGGTGTTGGACGGGCGGCTTGTGACTGCCTTCCAGGACTGGGGACAGCGGTGCGGATCTGGTTACGGTAGGGGGCAGCTCTGCCTTTTGGACACCTAAGTGTAAGCTCAAAGACCATCGTATCTTGTTTCCCGCCCCCACCGGTTATTATTCGGCTTATAGGAGACCCAAGCCCAGAGGCCTATGCTAACCAGGTCGACTGAGAGCACGCAGGGAACGTCAAGGGATGATGACAGGACACCAGACGTGGGTTACCCGGCAGACACTCAGGATGGCGACGGAAGGTATCCGACCGAGTTGGTGTCGTTGGAAGATGACCCTTGCGAAGACGACCAGTGGGTGAGTGACCAGCCGACAGGGCGGAAACCCAGAGGCGGCGGACTAGCACCGGCCCGGGAAGGGAGTGCCCACAACGCCGCGGGTAGGGAAGCACTCCAGCTGCTACAGGAAGCCTGGCAGAGGTTACAGCGACTGGGTCAGCAGGATGCGGTAGATCCGCGGGATGAACAGGAGTTTCTCGAAGAGGTCGTCCGTTTGCTC